>NC_041392.1:425339758-425409208 GCF_002162155.2 Triticum dicoccoides | reverse complement strand
TGCCTCGTGAAGGAGAAATCATCGCTCAAGCTTGGCGGAGTCTTAAGTCAATGTTATATTCATGCCCCAATCATGAGCTCTCAATATAAATGATTATTCAAATTTTTTATGTTTGGCTTTCTGACAACGATCGCTCCATGCTCGATACTTCTTGTACTGGTTCCTTTATGATGAAGACTATTGAATTCAAATGGAATTTACTGGAGAGAATTAAACGCAACTCTGAAGATTGGGATCTCGACGAAGGTAAGGAGTCAGGTATAACACCTAAGTTTGATTGTGTTAAATCTTTTATGGATACCGATGTTTTCCGTAAATTTAGCACTAAATATGGACTTGACTCTGAGGTAGTAGCTTCTTTCTGTGAATCTTTTTCTACTCATGTTGATCTCCCTAAGGAGAAGTGGTTTAAATATAATCCTCCCATTGAAGTAAAAGTAGTTGCACCTATTAAAGTTGAAGAAAAGACTATCACTTATAATGATCATGTTGTTCCTACTGCTTATGTTGAGAAACCACCTTTCCCTGTTAGAATAAGGGATCATGCTAAAGTTTCAACTGTAATCAACAAAAGTAATATTAGGACACACAAACCCCCTGAGCAAGTTAAAGTTGAACCTAATATTGCTATGGTTAAAGATCTCTTGGCCGATAATATTGATGGGCATGTTATTTACTTTTGTGGTGAAGCTGCTAGAATTGCTAGGCCTGATACTAAAAATAAACATAGGCCTGTTGTTGGCATGCCTGTTATTTCTTTTAAAATAGGAGATCATTGTTATCATGCCTTATGTGATATGGGTGCTAGTTCTAGTGCAATACCTCATTCCTTATACAAAGAAATTATGCATGATATTGCACCTGCTGAGATAGAAGAGATTGATGTTACAATTAAGCTTGCCAATAGAGATACTATTTCACCAGTTGGGATTGTTAGAGATGTTGAAGTCTTGTGTGGGAAAGTTAAATATCCTGCTGATTTTCTTATTCTTGGTTCCCCTCCAGATAGCTTTTGTCCCATTATATTTGGTAGACCCTTCTTGAATACTGTTAATGCTAAGATAGATTGCAAGAAGGATGTTGTTACTATTGGTTTGGATGATATGTCTCATGAGTTTAATTTTGCTAAATTTCATAGACAACCCCGTGATGAAGAATTGCCTAGTAAATATGAAATTATTGGTCTTGCTTGTATTGTTGTGCCTCCTAATGATCCTTTAGAACAATATTTGCTAGACCATGAGAATGATATGTTTATGAATGAAAGAAGGGAAATAGATGAAGTATTCTTTAAACAAGGACCCATTCTGAAACACAATTTGCCTGTTGAAATCCTAGGGGATCCTCCTCCACCCAAGCGTGATCCCGTGTTTGAGCTTAAACCATTACCTGATACTCTTAAATATGCTTATCTTGATGAAAAGAAGATATATCATGTTATTATTAGTGCTAACCTTTCAGAGAAGGAGTAAGAAAAAATATTGAAAACTCTAAAGAAGCATCATGCTGCTATTGGATATACTCTTGATGATCTTAAGGGCATTAGTCGCACTCTATGTCAACACAAAATAAATTTGGAGAAAGACGCCAAACCAATTATTGATCACCAACGACGGCTGAACCCTAAGATGAAAGAAGTGGTAAGAAAGGAAATATTAAAGCTCCTTGAGGCAGGTATAATTTATCCCGTTGCTGATAGTCAGTGGGTAAGTCATGTACATTGTGTCCCTAAGAAGGGATGTATTACCGTTGTTCCTAATGATAAAGATGAATTGATTCCGCAAAGAATTATTACATGTTATAGGATGGTAATTGATTTCCGCAAATTAAACAAGGCTACTAAAAAAGATCATTACCCCTTACCTTTTATTGATCAAATGCTAGAAAGATTATCCAAACATACACATTTCTGCTTTCTAGATGGTTACTCTGGCTTCTCTCAAATACATGTGTCAGCTGAGGATCAAGCAAAGACCACTTTTACTTGCCCTTTCGGTACTTTTGCTTATAGATGTATGCCTTTTGGTTTATGTAATGCACCTGCTACCTTTCAAAGATGCATGATGGCTATATTCTCTGACTTTTGTGAAAAGATTTGTGAGGGTTTCATGGACGATTTCTCCGTTTATGGATCCTCTTTTGATGATTGCTTGAGCAACCTTGATCGAGTTTTGCAGAGATGTGAAGAAACTAACCTTGTCTTGAACTGGTAGAAGTGCCACTTTATGGTTAATGAAGGCATTGTCTTGGGGCATAAAATTTCTGAAAAAGGTATTGAAGTTGACAAAGCTAAAGTTGATGCTATTGAAAAGATGACATGTCCTAAGGACATTAAAGGTATAAGAAGCTTCCTCAGTCACGCCAGTTTTTATAGGAGGTTCATTAAGGACTTCTCAAAAATTTCTCGGCCTCTGACTAATCTATTACAAAAAGATATTCCTTTTGTCTTTGATGATGATTGTGTAGAAGCATTTGAAATAGTTAAGAAAGCATTTATTTCTGCACCTATTGTTCAGCCACCTTGGAATTTACCCTTTGAAATTATGTGTGATGCTAGTGATTATGTTGTAGGTGATGTCCTAGGGCAAAGAGTTGATAAGAAATTAAATGTTATTCAATATTCTAGTAAAACTCTAGACAATGCCCAGAGAAATTATGCTACTACTGGAAAAAAATTAGCAGTTGTTTTTGCTTGTGATAAGTTTAGACCTTATATTGTTGATTCTAAAGTAACTATTCACACTGATCATGCTGCTATTAAATACCTTATGGAAAAGAAAGATGCTAAACCTAGACTTATTAGATGGATTCTCCTGCTACAAGAATTTGATTTGCATATTATTGATAGAAAGGGAGCTGAGAACCCCGTTGCAGACAACTTGTCTAGGTTAGAGAATGTTCTTGATGACCCACTGCCTATTGATGATAGCTTTCCTGATGAACAATTAAATGTCATAAATGCTTCTCTACTGCTCCATGGTATGTTGATTATGCTAATTATATTGTTGCTAAATTTATACCACCTAGTTTCACATACCAGCAAAAGAAAAAGTTCTTCTATGATTTGAGACATTACTTTTGGGATGACCCACATCTTTATAAAGAAGGAGTAGATGGTATTATTAGACGTTGTGTACCTGAGCATGAACAGGAACAGATCCTATGCAAGTGTCACTCCGAGGCTTATGGAGGACACCATGCTGGAGATAGAACTGCACAAAAGGTATTGCAATCCGGTTTTCATTGGCCTACTCTCTTCAAGGATGCCCGTAAGTTTGTCTTGTCTTGTGATGAATGTCAAAGAATTGGTAATATTAGTAGACATCAAGAAATGCCTATGAATTATTCACTTGTTATTGAACCATTTGATGTTTGGGGCTTTGATTATACGGGACCTTTTCCTTCCTCTAACGGGTATACACATATTTTAGTCGTTGTTGATTACGTTACTAAGTGGGTAGAAGCTATTCCAACTAGTAGTGCTGATCATAACACCTCTATTAAGATGCTTAAAGAAGTTATTTTCCCGAGGTTTGGAGTCCCTAGATATTTAATGACTGATGGTGGTTCACATTTTATTCATGGTGCCTTTCGTAAAATGCTTGCTAAGTATGACGTTAATCATAGAATTGCATCTCCTTATCACCCACAGTCTAGTGGTCAAGTAGAATTGAGTAATAGAGAGCTCAAATTAATTTTGCAAAAGACTATTAATAGATCTGAAAGAATTGGTCCAAGAAACTTGATGATGCATTATGGGCCTATAGAACTGCATATAAAAATCCTATGGGTATGTCTCCGTATAAAATGGTTTATGGTAAAGTATGCCATTTACCTCTTGAGCTAGAACATAAGGCATATTGGGCCATTAAAGAGCTCAATTATGATCTCAAACTTGCCGGTGAGAAGAGGTTATTTGACGTTAGCTCACTTGATGAATGGAGAACCCAAGCCTATGAAAATGCCAAGCTGTTTAAAGAAAAAGTTAAAAGATGGCATGATAAAAGGATGCAAAAGAGTGAGTTCAATGTAGGTGATTATGTATTGCTATACAACTCTCCTTTAAGATTTTTTGCAGGCAAACTTCTCTCTAAATGGTAAGGTCCTTATGTTATCGAGGAGGTCTATCGTTCCGGTGCCATAAAAATCAACAACTTCGAAGGCACAAATCCGAAGGTGGTGAACGGTCAAAGAATTAAACATTATATCTTAGGTAATCCCATAAATATTGAAACCAGTATTATAGAAACCATAACCCTGGATGAATACATAAGGGACACTTTCCAGAATGTTTCAGACTCTGAAAAGGAATAGGTATGTGGTACGATAAGTAAACCGACTCCAAAACAGTTCCAATGGCAATTTTTCTCCGTTTTGGAATATTTAGAAAAATAGGAAAATAAGAAGCAGACCGGAAAGGACACGAGGCTTCCACGAGGGTGGAGGGCGCGCCCTACCCCCCTGGGTGTGCCCCCTGCCTCGTGGGCACCTCGTGTGCTCTCCGGACTCCATTTTCTTGCACGATACTTCATTTAGTCGGTAAAAATTCATTATATAATCTCCCGAAGGTTTTGACCACCGCATCACGCAAATATCTCTTGTCTTTGTTTCAAGTTGTTTTTTTGACAGATCTAGGTCGTCATGACGTCTTCAAGTGCCCCCAAGGACAAGTTCTTCGAGAAAATCATCAACCCCTACCTCATGGAGGTGCTGCAACACCCTCAAACCATCGAGATGCATGAGGGGCTGTTCCACATCCGCGATGTTGAGGGACCAAGGAGGACCAAAAGCACGGAGGCAAGGCTCGAGGCATTGGAGCAACAAGTTTTCAAGTGTCAGGAGATGGTGGAGCGTGGACTCGACTCCAATCACATTATGATCATGGACTTCACCAACAAGCACAAGCTGGACGTCAAGGACATTTGGGAGGCCATCTTCAAGCTTCATGAGAAAATCGAGCACCTCCAAGCCCAGATCTATGACCTACAAAATCAAAACTGTGAGTATGAATATAGATTCAAGAGGATGAGTTTGGCTGCAGATTTGAGGATTCAGGAACTCGATCATCCTTCTATGATGGTGAGCCTATGCCTTGGAAGAGGGACGACAAGCCTACATCATCAACAACTCCACCTTCTTCACCAACAAAGAATAACTGAGTATCTGTTATGGGCACTCCCCTTGGAAACTGCCAAGCTTGGGGGAGTGCCCCGGTATCGTATCACCATCACTTTTATCTTTACCATTTTTCTTAGTTCGGTCCTTTTAATAATATCCTGATCTAGTAGAATAAAGTTTTAGTATGATCTAATTGTGAGTTTTGCTTTATGATCCCTCTATGTAATCGAGTCCATGAGCTATATAATAAAGATTAGTGTTGAGTCAAGGGCTTGATTATTTTGCTATGATCTTAAGGGAATTAAATAAAATAAAAGAGAAGAAATAAAAAGAAATAAAGAGATCATATGGATCTTATGGAGAGTAATGTGCTCACATATAAAGAGTATGATGAATAAAAGTTGTTGAGAATTGACAAACATAGTTTTGGTCATCGTTGCAATTAATAGGAAGTAATGAAGAAAGAGAGGTTCACATATAAATATACTATCTTGGACATCTTTTATGATTGTGAGCACTCATTAAAGTATGACATGCTAAGAGTTGACGTTGGACAAGGAATACAACGTAATAGGTTATGTTTTCTTACATCCGAGATAAATTATATTGTCATGGATCGTCCAACATGTTGAGCTTGCCTTTCCCTCTCATGTTAGCCAATTTCTTTGCACCAAGTAGAGATACTACTTGTGCTTCCGAATATCCCTAAACCTGTTTTTTCCTTGAGAGTCCACCATACCTACCTATGGATTGAGTAAGATACTTCAAGTAAGTTGTCATCGGTGCAAGCAATAAAAAATTGCTCTCTAAATATGTATGACTTATTAGTGCGGTGAAAATAAGCTTTATACGATCTTATGATATGGAAGAAATAAAAGCGACGGACTGCATAATAAAGGTACATATCACAAGTGGCAATATAAAGTGACGTTCTTTTGCATTAAGATTTTGAGCATCCAACCATAAAAGTGCATGACAACCTCTGCTTCCCTCTGCGAAGGGCCTATCTTTTACTTCTATCTTCTACCTTACATAAGAGTCATGGTGATCTTCACCTTTCCTTTTTACATTTTATCCTTTGGCAAGCACAATGTGTAGGAAAGATCCTGATATATATAGCTAATTGGATGTGAGTCTTCATGAACTATTATTGTTGACATTACCCTTGAGGTAAAACGTTGGGAGTCAAAACTATAAGCCCCTATCTTTCTTTGTATCTGATTAAAACTTCATACCCATAAATAGTGCGTGAGTGTTAGCAATTGTGAAAGACTAAATGATGGTTGAGTATGTGGACTTGCTGAAAAGCTTTTATATTGACTCTTTTCTATGTTATGATAAATTGCAATTTCCTCAATGATTGTGATTAGAGTTTGTTGGTTCTCAATGAAGTTTATGATTCATACTTGAAATTGTGACTGAATTGTTACTTTAGCATAAGAGATCATATGACTATATATGCTGTTGTTGTTCGAAGAATGATCATGATGCCCTCATATCCGTATTTTATTTTTATCGACACCTCTATCTCTAAACATGTGGATATATTTTTCGATTTCGGCTTTCGCTTGAGGACAAGCAAGGTCTAACCTTGGGGGAGTTGATACGTCCATTTTGCATCATGCTTTTATATCAATATTTATTGCATTATGGGCTGTTATTACACATTATGTCACAATACTTATGCCTATTCTCTCTTAGTTTACAAGGTTTACATAAAGAGGGAGAATGCTGGCAGCTGGGATTCTGGGCTGGAAAAGGAGCAAATATTAGAGACCTATTATGCACAACTCCAAAAGTCCTGAAACTTCATGGAAGTTATTTCCAGAATATATAAAAAATACTGAGCGCAAGAAGTACCAGAGGGGGGCCATCCACCAGCCACGAGGGTGGGGGGCGCGCCCCCTGCCTCATGGCCCCCCTGGTGACTCCGCCGCCACGAGGCGGAACCTTGGCGGAACCAATCTAGGGCTCCGGCGGAGTTGTTCTGCCGGGGAAACTTCCCTCCGGGAGGGGGAAATCATCACCATCGTCATCACCAACGATCCTCTCATCGAGAGGGGGTCAATCTCCATCAACATCTTCACTAGCACCATCTCATCTCAAACCCTAGTTCATCTCTTGTATCCAATCTTTGTATCCAAACCTCAGATTGGTACCTGTGGGTTGCTAGTAGTGTTGATTACTCCTTGTAGTTGATGCTAGTTGGTTTATTTGGTGGAAGATCATATGTTCAGATCCATTATGCATATTAATACCCCTCTGATTATGAACATGAATATGCTTTGTGAGTAGTTACGTTTGTTCCTGAGGACATGGGAGAAGTCTTGCTATCATGTGAATTTGGTATTCGTTCGATATTTTGATGAGATGTATGTTGTCATCCCTCTAGTGGTGTCATGTGAACATTGACTACATGACACTTCACCATTGTTTGGGCCTAGAGGGAGGCATTGGGAAGTAATAAGTAGATTATGGGTTGCTAGAGTCACAGAAGCTTAAACCCTTGTTTATGCGTTGCTTCGTAAGGGGCTGATTTGGATCCATATGTTTCATGCTATGGTTAGGTTTACCTTAGTACTTCTGTTGTAGTTGCGGATGCTTGCAATGGGGGTTAATCATAAGTGGGAGGTTTGTCCAAGTAAGGACAACACCCAAGCACTGGTCCACCGACATATCAAATTATCAAAGTACCGAACGCGAATCATATGAACGTGATGAAAACTAGCTTGACGATAATTCCCATGTGTCCTTGGGAGCGCTTTCCTTCATATAAGAGTTTGTCCAGGCTTGTCCTTTGCTACAAAAAGTATTGGGCCATCTTGTTGCACCTTATTTACTTATATTACTTGCTACTCATTACAAATTACCTTATCACAAAACTATCTGTTACCGATAATTTCAGTGCTTGCAGAGAATACCTTGCTGAAAACCGCTTATCATTTCCTTCTGCTCCTTGTTGGGTTCGGCACTCTTACTTATCGAAAAGGCTACGATAGATCCCCTACACTTGTGGGTCATCTATTCCTTCCCTTAAGCGCGCGACCCCTTAGGTTCAAGCCGGCTTGGTCGCAGTTCGGATCACCTCCGAACTGCATTGTTGGTAGCAGCCTCTAGCAAGGCATGCCAAACACCAAACAAACTATGAAGCTGGTTAGGCGAACCTGTACATCATACTTCCATTCCTTTTGCCACGAGATATATGTTGTCGGGCTCAAGGCGAGTCTGACATCCTTGTGCTAGCCCGACCTATTTCTCGTTCCAGTGATGCCGACCACAAATCGGATTATCTCATAATACTTGTCGCATGGCCATGATTATCCTGGTCGGATCACACGAGGGGTCCAGAGTATGTCTCACCTAATCGGAGGGGCAAATCCCATCTTGCTCGACCACGTCTCGCAGCATGGTTCTGGACAAATCCGAAACCTACTTTTATAACTACCCAGTTACGGAGTAGCATTTGGTCGGTCCAAAGCAAGTCTTTCACCATCCCGAGTACATGCGTCAGCTCAGGTCTCAGGACATAGAACATATGTTGTACTCGAGACTCACAGATGACATATCCCTGCGTCTCATAGTTGGGTCTGTCCAATTCAGACCTTATCTCGACTCGGATCCGACTACGTCGAATCCGACCAGATCCTTCCAAGTCCATATTATCCGTTTAGCATCCAATGCTCCATGGCTAGTGAGACCAAGCCATTGACCATGTCATATGCTAGTCTAGTTGGCTGCGCGTCCACACAGCCCTTTTGACTAGGGACCTTTTAGGACAGTCATCATACAATGCATAGTCCCACAAACAAGTCACGTACTTGCTGATACACATCATTGATAATTCCAAGGACTATATTTATTCATAAACACATAGGAAATATCATCATACATGATTGCCTCTAGGGCATATCTCCAACATCTTTACCATGCTCTTCCGTGTGCTCTACGTCCTTGGGTCCTGGCCCTCGAGCGAGCTCAGCCACCGCTGGTATGGCAGGTCGTGATGCCGTGGTCAAGGCCAAGGGGTGAGGGCTGGAGAGCCAGTAAGGGATCCTGAGGCGCGATGCTCAGGTGCCCCCCCCTTTTATGTGCAAGCGAATTGCATGGGACAAGAAGGAGCCCGTTGTACTGTCCGCTGTCATCCTCGGGAGGTTCCTACAGGTTAGTCAGAGAATGAGCATAGCCCATGGTTGCGTTGTTACCCAGCTGCTGATTCCTCCACGATAAGACGAAGGCACTAAGGATCTGATGAGGTGACGTGTGCGGAGCGGGCCGCAAGCCAGAGCTCGATCTCCCAGATTTAACAACGCTGCAGGGACGGACCCGAGCACAAGCGCCGTGCCAGTATGTGGAGTTTTCGCCATGGGGTAAACAGGAGATTGGTCAGCAACGTCGGATGCCGCGAGACGTAATCAAACAAGCGATAGCCATAATAGAACCACGCAAGGAGGTAAGTTAGTTCAGATAGATGTAAAAACGATACATGCAACTTGGACGGACCCGAGCGACCTGGGGATGATGCAGCCCGAGGGGCGCCCCCAACAGAGTAAGCTAAAGATGCATAAAGATACATGCCGCAGGAGCAAGCCCGTGCGACTTGGGGATAATGCAGCCCGAGGGGCGCCCCCAACAGCATGAACTGGAAAGAGTCACCTAATAACGATGTCGGAGTGGTGTTGGAGTAGCTGATGATGCATGCCGATGAGTTGCTCCTCATGAGCCACCATGGCCCTAAGCCTCAGGAGGCTCTGGGGCTCGGGTGGTTCCTTGAGGACCGTCGCCATTTCCGCCAGGACTGCGTGGTGCCTGGCCTCCTGAGCCGCCAGGATGTTCCGCAGATGACGCTGGTAGGTGATAGCCACGTTCGGTAAGCCAAACGGCATGCGAACATAGTTTTGAGGTGGGCCCTTGCACCGGCCAGCGTGCGGAGGCCAGAAGCGTCCTGAGACGCGGCCCTATTGAGCCCTGGAACATCGATGCAGACACGCAGCCCACCGTCCTCGCCAGGATGGGGAGTTGCGCTGGGTGGTGGGCGGCGGCCGCCGCGTATGGTCCTTGCTTCTTGAAGCCCTGGGTTGCTGGGTGATGAACTCCTGAGCACCTGGCGCTCCTCGCCTTGTGCCCTCTTGAGGGAAATATGCAGCGAAGCACGCCTCCACGTGGTGCCCGAGCACCTCCCTCGTGATGTTGGCTAGGTTTGAGGCCCTCCAGATGAGAGCCCCCGAGCCTTGCCCGAGGAGGGCGCTGGGCGCGCCTTCCTATGCGAGGGAGGGAGGCGCCCCAGGTGCGGGTGCTAATCCCGAGGCGGCACTGCTGGAGACACCGCTCTCCCGAGGCCCTATAAGGAGTAGTTGCTTCTTCTTCTTGGGGATTGCCTCAGGAGGGTACAGGGTGCCCTCACTGTCAGGGTCTTCGATTGTTGTGGCTTGGAAAGCGCGGTCAAGGGAGCACACCGCATTTCTTTCTTCGCAGAGGACCGTGATGATTCTGCCGCTTCCTGGCATCTTGAGGACGTTGTAGCCGGGGTCACTGCCATGAACTTGGCCAATGCTGGATACCCAAGGATGGCGTTGTATGGCAGACGGATATGGGCGACGTCGAAGTCAATGAGCTCAGTGTGGTCGTTGTCACGCTGGCCGATGGTGACAGGGATGCTGATATGCCCTATCGGGGTGGTGGAGCCGTCGGTCACTCCTGAGAAAGGCTTGGTAGGCTACGGCTGGTCATATGGCACTTGGGGGCTATCGAACGTCTCGACAGACAGAACACTGAGGCCCGTGCCACCATCGATGAGGGTCTTGGTGACTTGGACATTACAGGTGACGGGTGAACAGAGCACCGGGAGAACGCTGATGGTTGCCGCGCACTTGAGCTGGTCTGCTGTGCTGAAGGTGATGGCGTACTAGGACCACCTGAGCAGGCGCGTGGCCTAGAACCTGGGGAGGGCCGCGTTCACCTCACGAGAAAACTTCTTAAAGGTGCGCTGGGAAGTTGGGGCCTGAGCACCGCCCAAGATGCAGGCGATCGCGCGCGGCTCCTGGAAGCCCCCAACCCCCTTGTCCTGATGGTGGTCGTCATTCCTTCTTGGTGGTGGCGGAAGTGGAGGGTGGCCAGGATTGCCCCAAGGATGGTCCTCGTGAGGCTAGTCCCTCCAGGCGCCTTCACGAGGCTGCTCCTGCCAGTGGTCCTCACGAGGCCGGTCACGCCACTCCTAGCAGGGGCTGCGGTCGTCCCAGCGTCCTCCACTTCGTCCTCCTCCTCGACCATAGCCCCGGTTGTTGCGCTCCGGGCGTCGACCGAAGCGTCCATCTCGGATGGACCTGAGCTCTTGACAATCGTTGGTGTTGTGGCTATGTACATTGTGGAAGGCGCAGAACGGACGGCTGCTTTTGGATGACTCGGGGTGGTCCCAACCGCGCTTTGTGTCTAGCTCCACCACGAGCACGGCTACTCCCTTGCGCTTCACGACCTTGGCCTTGGCTTTCTTCCCTTCTAGGTCAGCAGCAGGGAGCTCGAGGAGGGGGAGGTGCCATTCCTCAGCTCTTGCGCACTTGGTCGTCATGTTGAACATCTCTAGAGTCATGCATAGCTCCTCGTGGATGGCGAGCTCCTCCTTCATCTTGACGTCACGGACGCCATCGAAAAACGCTGAGATGATGGCCTCATCCGTCACCTTGGGGATCTTGAGGCGAACGTTGTTGAAGCGTTGGATGTACTTCTGCAGGGTCTCTCCCGGCTACTGCTTGTTGCGGCGCAGGTCACCCGCGGCCAGAGGGCGGTCGCGAGTGCCCTGAAAGTTGGCGATGAAGTGATCACGCATCTCACCACAGGAAGATATTGACCCCGTGGGCAAGTTCAGGAGACACGAGCGGGCACCGTCCTTGAGAGCCATGGGGAACCAATTCGCCATGACTTTCTCGTCGCCATCGACTACCTTGAAGCTTAGCTCGTAGAGCTACAAGAACTCCACAGGGTCGGGGGTGCCGTCATAGAGAGGAGTGTCTAGCTTGAACTTGCCTGGCCAGACAACGCTACGCAGCTTCGGAGTGAAGGCGCGACAGCCCGCTGTGGCCACCGGGGCCCTTTGCAGAGGTGGGGCTTGCTCTTGATGCCTGCACACCGCCATCGCAGGCGGCACGCGGTCTTGACGTGGTGGTGCAGGGAGTGCAGGAGCGTTTTCTTGCAGTCGAGGGACCTCCTGGCAGCTTCCTTCTTCGTGCACAGGCACACGGCATGGCGGATCACGCTGCGGGACCACACGTCTTGGGGCGAGGACACCATCTTGATGCGAAGGAGGCGGGGGGCGCTCCGTGAGCCGCGCGTCTCAGTGCGAGGGCGCTGTCTTGATGTAGAGGCGGCGGAGGCGCTCCGTGAGCTACGTCGCTTGCGGTTGGAGGAGCGCGAGGCAGCGAGAGCGACGGTGCGGGTGAGCCCCCAGCGGCGCTGACGAGCTCCGCGATGCGGTCTAGCCAGTCCTCGTAGAGGTCGTCGACCGGGCGGTAGCGCAGGAGCTTGCATGCCATGAGCAGCGCGGCCTGCGCGTCCGTGGGCGCGCGGCGAGCGTGGGACAATGAGCAAGCCGGAGTCAGCGACGGTGTGGCGGTGCGACCGTCCCACCGCACCGAGGGGTGCAGCGAAGACACTTGCTACTTGTTTCCCGTCAGGCTGGTGGCGGCGTTGGCGGCGGGTGTGGCCCTCTGTGTATCGGATGGGGTTTGTTGAGTCGGCATAGATCAAAATTAGGATTTGTCACTCCGTGTATCGGAGAGGTATCTCTAGGCCCTCTCTGTAATGCACATCACTATAAGCCTTGCAAGCAATGTGACTAATGAGTTAGTTGCGGGATGCTGCATTACAGAGCGAGTAAAGAGACTTGTTGGTAACGAGATTGAACTAGGTATTGAGATACCGATGATCGAATCTCGGGCAAGCAACATACCGATGAAACAGGGAACAATGTATGTTGCTATGCGGTTTGACCGATAAAGATCTTCATAGAATATGTAGGAACCAATATGAGCATCCAGGTTCCGCTATTGGTTATTGACCGGAGATGAGTCTCGGCCATGTCTACATAGTTCTCGAACCCGTAGGGTCCGCACGCTTAACGTTCGATGACGATAGGTATTATGAGTTTATGTGTTTTGATGTACCAAAGGTAGTTCGGAGTCCCGGATGTGATCGTGGACATGACGAGGAGTCTCCAAATAGTCGAGACATAAAGATCGATATATTGGAAGGCATTTACCGTAGTACCGTGGGTTACCGGAACCCCCCGGGGAGTCAATGGGCCTTATTGGGCCTTAGTGGGAGAGAGGAGGAGGCGGCCAGGTGGAGGGCGCACCCCCCAAGCCCAATCCGAATTGGGTGGGGGCCCGGCCACCCCCTTTCCTTCCCTCTCTCTCGCTCTTCCTTCTTCTCCTACTCCTACTAGGAAGGTGGGAAACCTACTCCTACTGGGAGTAGGACTCCCCCCTTGGGCGCGCCCTATGAGGGCCGGCCCTCCCCTCCTCCACTCCTTTATATACGGGGGAGGGGGGCACCACATAGACACACAAGTTGATTGTTTAGCCATGTGCGGTGCCCCCCTCCAAAGAATCCCACCTCGGTCATATCGTTGTAGTGCTTAGGCGAAGCCCTGCGTCGGTAACTTCATCATCACCGTCATCATGCCGTCATGCTGACGAAACTCTCCTTCGGCCTCAGCTGGATCAAGAGTACGAGGGACGTCAACGAGCTGAACGTGTGTAGATCGCGGAAGTGCCGTGCGTTTGGTACTTGATCGGTTGGATTGCAAAGACGTTCGACTACATCAACCGCGTTTCATAACACTTCCGCTTTTGTTCTACGAGGGTATGTAGACATACTCTCCCCCTCTCGTTGCTATGCATCTCCTAGATAGTTCTTGCGTGATCGTAGGATATTTTTTGAAATACTGCGTTCCCCAATAGTGGCATCTGAGCCAGGTCTATGCGTAGATGTTATATGCACGAGTAGAACACAAAGGAGTTGTGGGCGTGGGTATATACATATTGCTTGCCGTCACTAGTTGATTCTCGATTTAGCGGTATTGTTGGATGAAGCGGCTCAAACCGACATTACGCGTACACTTATGCGAGACTGGTTCTACCCAACATGCTTCACACATAGGTGGACAGTGGGTGTCTGATTCTCCAACTTTAGTTGAATTGGATTTAATGAACATGGTTCTTTCTGAATATCAAAAAGCAATCACTACACTGCGTTGTGGTTTTTGATGTGTAGGTAAGAACGGTTCTTGCTAAGCCCGTAGCAGCCACGTAAAACTTGCAACAACAAAGTAGAGGACGTCTAACTTGTTTTTGTAGGGCATGTTGTGATGTGATATGGTCAAGATGTGATTATATAAATTGTTGTATGAGATGATCATGTTTTGTAACACAGTTATCAGCAACTGGAAGGAGCCATATGGTTGTCACTTTATTGTATGAAATGCAATTGCCATGTAATTACTTTACTTTATCACTAAGCGATAGCGATAGTCGTAAAAGCAATAGTTGGCGAGACGACCACGATGCTACGATGAAGATCAAGGTGTCAAGCCGGTGACGACGGTGATCATGATGGTGCTTTGGAGATGGAGATCAAAGGCACAAGATGATGATGGCCATATCATATCACTTATATTGATTGCATGTGATGTTTATCCTTTATGCATCTTATTTTTCTTAGTACGGCGGTAGCATTATAAGATGATCTCTCAATAAATTTCAAGGTACAAGTGTTCTCCCAGAGTATGCACCGTTGCTACAGTTCATCGTGCCGAGACACCATGTGATGATCAGGTGTGATAAGCTCTACGTTCACATACAACGGGTACAAGCCAGTTTTGCACAAGCAGAATACTCGGGTTAAACTTGATGAGCCTAGCATATGCAGATATGGCCTCGGAACACTGAGACCGAAAGGTCATGCGTGAATCATATAATAGATATGATCAACATAGTGATGTTCACCATTGAAAACTACTCCATCTCACGTGATGATCGGACATGGTTTAGTTGATATGGATCACGTGATCACTTAGATGATTAGAGGGATGTCTATATAAGTGGCAGTTCTTAAGTAATATGATTAGTTGAATGTTAATTTATCATGAACTTAGTACCTGATAGTATTTTGCATGTCTATGTTGTTGTAGATAGATGGACCGTGTTGTTGTTCCGTTGAATTTTAATGCGTTGCTAGAGAAAGCTAAGTTGAAAGATGATGGTAGCAATTACACGGACTGGGTCCGTAACTTGAGGATTATCCTCATTGCTGCATAGAAGAATTAAGTCCTGGAAGCACCGCCGGGTGACAAGCCTGCTGCAGATGCTGCTGACAACGTTAAGAACATCTGGCAGAGCAAAGCTGATGAGTTCAGTGTGCCATGCTTTATGGCTTAGAACCGGGACTTCAACGACGTTTTGAACGTCATGGAGCATATGAGATGTTCCAGGAGTTGAAGTTAATATTTCAAGCAAATGCCCGGATTGAGAGATACGAAGTCTCTAATAAGTTCTACAACTGCAAAATGGAGGAGAATAGTTCTGTCAGTGAACATATACTCAGAATGTCTGGGTACCACAACCACTTGACTCAGCTGGGAGTTAATCTTCCTGATGATAGTGTCATTGACAGAGTTCTTTGATCACTGCCACCAAGCTACAAGAGCTGTGTGATGAACTATAATATGCAAGGGATGGATAAGACAATTCCCGAGCTCTTCACAATGTTAAAGGCTGCGGAAGTAGAAATCAAGAAGGAGCATCAAGTGTTGATGGTCAACAAGACCACCAGTTTCAAGAAGAAGGGCAAAGGGAAGAAGGGGAACTTCAAGAAGAACATAAGCAAGTTGCTGCTCAAGTGAAGAAGCCCAAGTCTGGACCGAAGCCTAATACTGAGTGCTTCTACTACAAAGGGACTGGTCACTAGAAGCAGAACTGCACCAAGTATTTAGCGGATAAGAAGGATGGCAAAGTGAAAGGTATATTTGATATACATGTTATTGATGTGTACCTTACTAATGCTCGCAGTAGAGCCTGGGTATTTGATACCGGTTTTGTTGCTAATATTTGCAACTTGAAATAGGGGCTACAGATTAAGCAAAGATTGGCTAAGGATGAGGTGACAATGCGCGTGGGAAATGGTTCCAAAGTCGATGTGATCGCAGTCGGCACGCTACCTCTACATCTACCTTCGGGATTAGTTTTAGACCTGAATAATTGTTATTTGGTGCCAGCGTTAAGCATGAACATTATATCTGGATCTTGTTTGATGCGAGATGGTTATTCATTTAAATCAGAGAATAATGGTTGTTCTATTTATATGAATAATATCTTTTATGGTCATGCACCCTTGATGAGTGGTCTATTTTTACTATATCTTGATAGTAGTGATACACATGTTCATAGTATTGAAGCCAAAATATATAAGGTTAATAATGATAGTGCAACTTATTTGTGGCATTGTCATTTAGGTCATATTGGTGTAAAGAGCATGAAGAAATCATTTGATGCTTGCAAACCATGCCTCATGGGCAAGATGACTAAAACTCCGTTCTCCGGAACAATGGAGCGAGAAACAGACTTGTTGGAAATAATACATACTGATGTATGCGGTCCGATGAGTGTTGATGCTCGCAGTGGGTATAGTTGTTTTCTTGCCTTCACAGATGATTTGGGCAGATATGGGTATATCTACTTGATGAAATGTAAGTCTGAAACATTTGAAAAGTTCAAAGAATTTCAGAGTGAAGTGGAAAATCATCATAACAAGAAAAATAAGTTTCTACGATCTGATCGTGGAGGAGAATATTTGAGTACGAGTTTGGTCTTCATTTGAAACAATGCGGAATAGTTTCACAACTCACACCACCTAGAACACCACAACGTAATTGTATGTCTGAACATCGTAACCGCACTTTATTAGATATGGTGCGATCTATGATGTCTCTCACTGATTTACCGCTATCGTTTTGGGGTTATGCTTTAGAGACGGCTGCATTCATGTTAAATAGGGCACCATCGAAATCCGTTGAGATGACACCTTATGAACCGTGGTTTGGCAAGAAACCCAAGTTGTCATTTCTTAAAGTTTGGAGCTGTGATGCTTACGTGAAAAAGCTTCAACCTGATAAGCTCGAACCCAAATCGGAGAAATGTGTCTTCATAGGATACCCAAAAGAGACTGTTGGGTACACCTTGTATCACAGATCTGAAGGCAAGATATTCGTTGCTAAGAATGGATCCTTTCTAGAGAAGGAGTTTCTCTCGAAAGAAGTGAGTGGGAGGAAAGTAGAAGTTGATGAGGTAACTGTACCTGCTCCCTTATTGGAAAGTAGTTTATCACAAAAATCAGTTCCAGTGATTCCTACACCAGTAAGTGAGGAAGCTAATGATGAAGATCATGAAACTTCTGATCAAGTTACTACTGAACCTCGTAGGTAAACCAGAGTAAGATCCGCACCAGAGTGGTATGGTAATCCTGTTCTGGAAGTCATGTTACTTGACCATGACGAACCTACGAACTATGAGGAAGCGATGATGAGCCCAGATTCTGCAAAATGGCTTGAGACCATGAAATCTAGGATGGGATCCATGTATGAGAACAAAGTGTGGACTTTGGTTGACTTGCCCGATGATCAGCAAGCCATAGAGAATAAATGGATCTTCAAGAAGAAGACTGACGCTGACGGTAATATTACTGTCTACAAAGCTCGACTTGTTGCAAAAGGTTTTTGACAAGTTCAAGGAGTTGACTACGATGAGAGCTTATCACCCGTAGCGATGCTTAAGTCCATCTGAATCATGTTAGCAATTGCCGCATTTCATGATTATGAAATTTGGAAAATGGATGTCAAAACTGCATTCCTTAATGGATATCTTAAAGAAGAATTGTATATGATGCAACCGGAAGGTTTTGTCGATCCAAAAGGTGCTAACAAAGTGTGCAAGCTCTAGCGATCCATTTATGGACTGGTGCAAGCCTCTCGGAGTTGGAATATACGCTTTGGTAGTGTGATCAAAGCATATGGTTTTATACAGACTTTTGGAGAAGCCTGTATTTACAAGAAAGTGAGTGGGAGCTCTGTAGCATTTCTGATATCATATGTGGATGACATATTGCTGGTCGGAAATGATACTGAATTTCTGAATAGCATTAAAGGATACTTGAATAAGAATTTTTCAATGAAAGACCTCGGTGAAGTTGCTTATATATTGGGCATCAAGATCTATAGAGATAGATCAAGACGCTTAATTGGACTTTCACAAAGCACATACCTTGATAAAGTTTTGAAGAAGTTGAAAATGGATCAAGCAAAGAAAGGGTTCTTGCCTGTGTTACAAGGTGTGAAGTTGAGTCAGACCCAATGCCCGACCACTGCAGAAGATAGAGAGAAAATGAAAGTCATTCCCTATGCTTCAGCCATAGGTTCTATCATGTATGCAATGATGTGTACCAGATCTGATGTGTGCCTTGCTATTAGTTTAGTAGGGAGGTACCAAAGTAATCTAGGAGTGGATCACTGGACAGCGGTCAACAACATCCTGAAATACCGGAAAAGGACTAAGGATATGTTTCTCGTTTATGGAGGTGACAAAGAGCTCGTGTAAACAGTTACGTCGATGCAAGCTTTGACACTGATCCGGATGACTCTATGTCTCACAAACTGGATATGTATTTTTATTGAATGGTGGAGCTGTCCGCTGGTGTAGTTCCAAGTAAAGCATCTTGGCGGGATCTACGTGTGAAGCGGAGTACATAGCTGCTTCGGAAGCAGCAAATGAAGGAGTCTGGATGAAGGAGTTCATATCCGATCTAGGTGTCATACCTAGTGCATCGGGTCCAATGAAAATCTTTTGTGACAATACGGGTGCAATTGCCTTGGCAAAGGAATCCAGATTTCACAAGAGAACCAAGCACATCAAGAGACACTTCAATTCAATCCGCGATAGAGTCAAGGAGGGAGACATAGAGATTTGCAAGATACATACGGATCTGAATGTTGTAGACCCGTTGACCAAGCCTCTCTCACGTGCAAAACATGATCAACACCAAGACTCCATGGGTGTTAGAATCATTACAATGTAATCTGGATTACTGACTCTAGTGAAAGTGGGAGACTAAAGGAAATATGCCCTAGAGGCAATAATAAAGTTGTTATTTATATTTCCTTATATCATGATAAATGTTTATTATTCATACTAGAACTGTATTAACCAGAAACTTAATACATGTGTGAATACATAGATAAACAGAATGTCACTAGTATGCCTCTACTTGACTAGCTTGTTAATCAAAGATGGTTAAGCTTCCTAACCATAGACATGAATTGTCATTTGATGAACATGATCACATCATTAGAGAATGATGTGATTGACTTGACCCATCTGTTATCTTAACACTATGATCGTTTAGTTTATCGCTATTGCTTTCTCCATAACTTATACATGTTCCTATGACTATGAGATTATGCAACTCCCAAATACCGGAGGAACACTTAGTGTGCTATCAAACGTCACAAAGTAACTGGGTGACTATAAAGATGCTCTACAGGTGTCTCTGATGGTGTTTGTTGAGTTGGCATAGATCAAGATTAGGATTTGTCACTCCGTGTATCGAAGAGGTATCTCTGGGCCCTCTCGCTAATGCACATCACTATAAGCTTTGCAAGCAATGTGACTAATGAGTTTGTTGTGGTATGTTGCATCAACGGAACGAGTAAAGAGACTTTCCGGTAACGATATTGAACTAGGTATTGAGATACCGACGACCGAATCTCGGGCAAGTAACATACCGATGACAAAGGGAACAATGTATGTTGTTAGGCGGTTTGACTGATAAAGATCTTCGTAGAATATGTAGGAACCAATATGAGCATCCAGGTTCTCCTATTGGTTATTGACCGGAGATGAGTCTCGATCATGTCTACATAGTTCTCGAACCTGTAGGGTCCGCATGCTTAACATTCGATGACGATTGGTATTATGAATTTATGTGTTTTGATGTACCGAAGGTAGTTCGGAGTCCCGGATGTGATCACGGACATGACGAGGAGTCTCGAAATGGTCAAGACATAAAGTTCGATATGTTGGAAGGATATGTTTGGACATCGGAATGGTTCCGGGTGAGTTTGGGCATTTACCGGAGTACCGGGGGTTACTGGAACCCCCTGGGGAGTCAATGGGCCTTATTGGGCCTTAGTGGGAGAGAGGAGGAGGCGACCAGGTGGAGGACACCCCCAAGCCCAATCTGAATTGGGTGGGGGCCGACTCCCATTTCCTTCCCTCTCTCTCCCTCTTCCTTCTTCTCCTACTCCTACTAGGAAGGGGAAACCTACTCCTACTGGGAGTAGGACTCCCCCCTTGGGCGCGCCCTATGAGAGCCGGTCCTCCCCTCCTCCACTTCTTTATATACGGGGGAGGGGGAACCCCATAGACACACAAGTTGATTGTTTAGCCGTGTGCGGTGCCCCCTCCATAGAATTCCACCTCAGTCATATCGTTGTAGTGCTTAGGCAAAGCCCTACATCGGTAACTTCATCATCATCATCATCACGCCATCGTGCTGACGAAACTCTCCCTCGGCCTCAGCTGGATCAAGAGTACGAGGGACGTCATCAAGCTGAACGTGTGCAGATTGCGGAGGTGTCGTGCGTTCAGTACTTGATCGGTTGGATTGCGAAGACGTTCGACTACATCAACCACATTTCATAACGCTTCTGCTTTCGGTCTACGAGGGTACATAGACATACTCTTCCCCTCTTGTTGCTATGCATCTCCTAGATAGATCTTGCATGATCATAGGAATTTTTTTGAAATACTGTGTTCCCCAACATGGGGTGCTTAATTTTAGTTGATCTGCACAAAAATAGAGATTGTAATGTCTCAAGGCCCCTCCTTGTACTACCGCTATACACTGATGTTCATCACGGGGAGACTTGGGTCGATTTCCAGTATGAGGCGTACCGTATCAGGCGTCGCAAGGCCCATCTCGCCCTCGCATCATGGAATACTATGATACTATCGCAATATTTTTTTTCTATTTATTAGTGTATGTTTCATCAACTAGTGCCACTATAATGTAATCACGCTTTTTCATTATCTGTGCAAACAGGGTTATTCAGCTGCATTTGGGTGGAACTGCACAAATGTACGGATGGAACCAGCATATATGCAGAGTGCGAGGTGTGCCAAGCAAAAATTACCGACACCAACCATGCTCCATGCATGCATTGGCATCTACCACCACTAGTGGGATTTGTGGCGCTCTATGTGGGCGGATCTTTCTCAGCAGCAAATCCTCTAACCAAATACTAGTAGCTTATATTGGCAGTTTTCTAGGGAGTACTCTTTTCTGAAAGAAGCACCAATCTAGTTTTCTTTATTTGTACACAGTGTCACAACTTTGACCCAAGGGTCCAGAGCTATTTTAGGGTGATTGGCGTAGTACTCAGAGACTGATTGTAAGCATGATTTTCATTAGCTGTCACACCGATTGTAAGCATGAGCAGGTGGAAGATTAGGTTAGTGTGAAGCTTACCTTAAACCCTACCGCCGCTGTTGAAACGAGGCGAGTGTCGAGGGAACCATGGAGAATGGCGGGGAAGCGACGTCGCGCCATCCGGCCTCCTCTTTTGGTGGGAGAACGAATACTCATGTGGCTCCAGCTGGCTCTGCACCCTCACGAACGACACACTGTACTCGATCGATTCGTTATCCTCTGGGTGCTCGACCTTTAACTTGTACGCCCACCACCTTTGCCTGACTTTCGCCTCAGGCGAATCTGTCTTCTCCATCGCCCAGAAGAGATACCTGATGAACTTGAAGGACTGCAGCATGACTGCTGCCGAGGAGTAAATCGCCGCCCTCATCACCGTCGTCTCGCTCTTTCGCATACATTGCCACATAGCCCTCACTGTCCTTAAAATCTCCCACTCATTGTCAAACCAAGTAAGGATCTCTTCCAACCTGGCTAACTTTGCTTGGTTGCCGCCGGCGATCCGCCCGATTCGCTGCTGCATCCTCTCCATAGATGTCCTTCTGAGTGGTCTAGTGCTAACTTAGGAAGATGGTAAGAGACGGTGGTCTTGCAATAGAGAAGAGGGAGAGGCGAGACGGTGGTTTTGGAATGGAGATGATGGAGAGGAGAGGGGGTGATTTTGCAATGGAGAAGAGGGAAAGGCGAGACAGTGGTTTTGGAATGGAGATGATGGAGAGGAGAGGAGTTGGTTTGGCAATGGAGAAGAGGGAGAGGAGCGTGCGACATTGATTTAGGATTGGACGAGAGGGCCGACGCGCTATGACTAGATCAAAATCAAAATCAATTTACCCTTCAATTAAGAAAGCGCCCCACATTGACTAGTATCCCTTTTATTCTGGGTCATAATTGACCATGATTTTCACAAATAAAATATATGTTATACATTGCAAAAATAATATAATTTTAAAGTACATTCAGATATGAACCAAATGATACAATTTTTGGTGACATGCATTCACATTTTTCTTGTCAAATATAGTACGTGGTCAAACTTTGACCCAAAATACGCAAAACAAAAAATAGTTCCAAGACCAGTGCCGCTCCTCTCCTCTTAAACCACCACCGCTCCTCTCTTGTTCCAATCTAAATCCAGCGCCGCTCCTCTCCTCTTCCATTCAAAACCACCGCCCCGCCTCTCCTGTTCTAATCCAAAACCAGCGTCGCTCCTCTCCCATTCTAATCCAAAACCAGCACTGCTCCTCTCCTCTTCCATTCAAAAACCACCGCCGGCGGGTGAAGGTGCTATGGAGAAGTAGATCGATGGAGGAGAACAACCGATACGTGAGGATCGCAGACGACGACCCTGTGAAGCTAGCTAGGATGTTGGAGATACAGTCTCGGTTTGAAAACAAGGACCAACTAGCGGCGACGGCGACATCCATGGCCAAATATTTGCAACAAAGCGAAAAGGCGGTGATACCGAAGGGAGTTACACGGGAGTACATAGAGCTGCTCCTCTGGGCCATGGAGCAAATAGATTCATTGAATCCGGTTATGAGGGAGCGGTGGTGGGAGTATCGATCCCAGATGGAGCATCCACCAGAGATTGAAGGATTGAGCATCTACAGGGTGCCGTTTGTGAGGGTGAGAGGACACCACAACCATCGACAAGTCTCCAACAATTATAGGTCCAATCACAAGAAGTCGCGCCAAACTAATAAATGACCAGGTGAATGCTAACTTAAGTTTAACTTGTAACCTTGATGACACAACTATGATTTCATCCCCATTGTTGTTGGTTGAACTTAGGTATCACAACAAAGAAACCCAACAACCTATGAGCTCTTGAAGAAACCGGTTTGGAGGAACAAGTTTGGAGGAAACAAGTTTCAAGTGAAGCTGATGTTGTCAGTTTTTACCTATAATGTTTTGGTGTGCCACACCCATGTGGTGGAGAGACGGAGCTATAGGGTTACGTCAATAGATGCTACATCAAATTATCTTTCCAATGCAAAAAACTTCACATCATTTGGAGTTATGAGTCAAAAGTTGTAGTCATTCTTGTGGAAGGTGTCCAAGCTGTCAAGGCTTCGCGAATTTCCGAGGTGCTCTTCCACAACTCCCAAAGTTGACTACTTATTCCCCCAAGAAAGCCATGCAAACCTGTTTACTTTTGAAACTATTTTCACACCTAGCCAAGGGGGGTTGTCCCTGCTATAAAACCCCATCTCCTCCATCCTCTTGAAAAACCTTTTGTAAAACCATTCAGGTACAAGCTTATGCAGCAAGACTGCTAGAGAGATCCGAGAGATCTTGCTACCTTTGCTCTTGTGAGTTCATTTGGATTCGCGAGAAGGAGCCTCTGGTTCCCTAGTTCGTGCTCTACGGTTCCAGCCGTTTTGTGTGGATTAGTCCCGATTTGTGGTTCTGTGATTGTTCAGACAGCGGGTTGGAGTTCTTGTAGCTTCGGTCAGACATCCCCAACGTACGGGTTGCATCCAACCTTGGCAGGTATAAAGCTAGTTATTCCGGCTGCTTGCAGCTAGTTATCCCTCCCAATTCGATCCTACGACATGAAGATCGGGCCACCCTCGAGCGTGAACTCATTCATCGGATTCCCACCTATCATCTGGCATCATAGCCTTCGTTGACCCAGTAGGATCTGTTTTCCAAGTTTATCTTGCTATCATCTCTTTAGATCGAGTGTTTTTCATTCTATATTTTCTGTCCTAGAAGTCCAAAGCCCCACCAAAAATAAATCCAAGCCTTGTTGGTGCTGAGATCTTGTTGTTGCATACCTTGCATGTTCTTCGTCTTTTAGATCTACACCAAGTTCATCTTCATAGTTGCTTTCAGATTTGGTTGTTGTGCTTTGGAAAAAGAGAAAAAAGTGGCAAAAAAAGAATCAAAAGGAGAGAAAAAAAGAGTGGCAAAAAAAGAATAAAAAAGAGAGAAAAAAAGAGTAGCAAAAAAAGTCAAGAGAGAAAAAGAAAAGTGTTGTGTAAGATCCAAAAGTTTCAGCTTGGTAGAAAAATTTCAGAAGCTTGTGCGTTGTGTCTTTTTAATCTTGGCGCAAAGGTGCAGCAGATCTATCCCCATATTTTTCTTGGTTTGCATCAACTTGATTTCAGCACAAGCCCCTTTTTGTTTACCCCACCGAGCTCCACCAAAAACCGAAGCTAGTTCTTTGATCCCTGTCTTTCAATCACTTTAACACATCCAGGAGAAGCACAATCTGATGTGAACTCATAAGAACTTTGGTGAGTAAGAGGTGAGGTTGTGTGATTCCACAAAATTATCCTATTGCACTTTTGGCCTTACTAACATGGCAGGATCTAGATCGAGTGTTCATGGAGAAAACCATGGGGAAGAAGATGCCCCGGTCACATGTGCTGATTTTCAAGAATTACGAAATATGGTTCAAGACCTTGGAAGGATGTTTCACGAGTGGACTCCAGCAGGTGGCGATAGTGTTCGACACCAACAACACCCTATTGACCCATTTGAGGAAGTTGGGGATGAGAATTCCGTGCATGCTGCTGTTGACGGTGCCTTGGAGGATGATAATAACAGCTATGGTGGACATGTGGTTACTACTTGTGGGTGTGGTGCTGTTGCTCATGGAGGGCAGCAAGGAGGACAACTTCGAGGGCGAGGCCGTGGTCCTCGTGGGCACTACTATGACCCTCATGAGCATGTTGCTCGTGGTCATGGAGAAGATTTTGATGATTATGATGGTGTCCCATACCGTCGTGCTGCTGAAGATGGGCGTCGTGCAGAATGTCATGATCGAGATGGTCGAGATGACATGGAAAGAATCAAGTTGCACGTCCCCTAGTTCACAAGAAAGGAAGACCCCGATGCATATTTTGATTGAGAAGAGTAGTGTGATCAGATTTTGCGAATCCATAACCTTGCTGATCCGAAGAGAGTAAACCTTGCTTGTGTTGAGTTTTCTGGTTATGCACTCACTTGGTGGAATCAATTACAAGAAAACCAGCTGCTGCTAGGCCGTGACCACATTGACACTTGGGAAGAGATGAAACAAGCCATGAGGCGAAGGTTTCTTCCTTCACAATATCAAAGAGATCTCCGAAACAGATTGCAACGCCTCAGCCAAGGTACGCGCACGGTGGATGAGTACTATAAAGAGATGGAATTACTGCTCGTTCATGCTCGTATTCATGAAGATGAGGGGTCAAAGATGGCAAGATTTCTGCATGGTCTCAGCACTGGAATTTATGAATTTGTGGAGATGTTTCCCTATAACACTCTACAAGATATTCTGGAGCAAGCAAAGTGCACGGAGAGGAAGGTGCAGCGGAGTGGTCATGGACGGATATCTCATAGTCGCACCACCACACCATGGCAAAAGGTCGAAGCCAAGTGCCTCTCAAGGTGGTTCTTAGTTTTAGCATAATTCACACCCTACCGCCACACAGCGAACAACGGCTTCATCGGCATCATCACCGGCTCCTAGGAATGTTGACAAGCGTGCTCCTTCTGCTACTGGAAGTACTTCTAACCCCATGGCTGTACCATCATGTCGAAGCCAAGATATTGAGTGTTGGAAGTGCAAAGGGCATGGTCACATTTCTTCTGAATGTCGAAACAAGAGAGTTCTCTTTGTGAATGAACAAGGTGAATGGGAATCTGAGAGTAAGCATGAAGATAATGGAGCATCGGATGATCATGGGGATGAACAGGGCAAGAAGAGTGGTTGTGATATTCAGGCCGACATGGGACATTGCTTTGTTTGCCATCGTGTTCTTAGTGTTAATGCAGCTAGAGAAGAGAAAGGGCAGCGACATAATATTTTTCACACTCGTGGCACCATCAAGGACAAGGTTTGCAGAATTATTGTTGACAATGGAAACTGCAACAACATTGCAAGTTCAGATTTGATAGAGAAATTGGGACTGAAACAAAGAAGGCACCCAAGCCCGTATAAGATGCAATGGCTCAATGATTGTGGTACACTTCATGTAAGCAATATAGTCACCGTTCAGTTTTCCATTGGGAAGTATCAAGACCAAGTGGAATGTGACGTGGTGCCAATGCAAGCATGCCAATTGTTGTTGGGAAGACCTTGTCTGTATGATCATGATGTGCAAATCAGCAGCCGTGCTAATCGTCTCTCGTTCCAATACGAGGGAGAGCGCATATCTTTGCTCCCTTTGACACCCGAAGAAATATTGATGGATGATCTGAAAAAGAAAGAGAGAGTGAGCGAGAAACACTTGAGTGACATCCACCAACATAGTGAGCGAGAGAATCCAAAGCCAAATAAAACCCCAGAGCTTAAATTGACCAAGACATGGGGAAAACAGGGATTAGTTATGATGGCTAGGAAAAGGGATATGAGAGAGTTGAGAGAACCCAATTATGTGTTCTTTGTACTTTTGTACAAGGACAATTTCCTTTCTACTAATGAATTATCCTCTACCACTCCTAGTGTTGTTGCTGAAATTTTGCAGGGGTATGAAGATGTGTTCCCCGAGGAGATACCACCGGGGCTGCCACCACAAAGAGGCATTGAGCACCAAATTGATTTGGTCCCAGGAGCCCCATTGCCGAACCGACCACCATACTGCACAAACCCAGAGGAAACCAAGGAGATTCAGTTACAAGTTGTAGGGCTATTAAACAAAGGTTATGTAAGGGAAAGTCTCTCACCTTGTGTTTTGCCCGTTCTTTTAGTACCCAAGAAAGATGGAACTTCTCGAATGTGTTGTGATTGTAGGCCTATTAACAATATCACCATGAGGTATAGGCACCCCATACCTAGGCTTGATGATATGCTTGATGAACTTAGTGGCGCCACCATCTTTTCTAAAATTGACTTGCGAAGTGGCTACCATCAAATTAGAATGCGAGAGGGTGATGAATGGAAAACTGCTTTCAAAACAAAATCTGGTTTGTATGAGTGGTTAGTTATGCCATTTGGATTGACAAATGCACCTAGTACTTTCATGAGATTAATGAATGATGTACTTACAATGTTCATTGGCAAGTTTGTGGTTGTTTACTTTGATGACATCCTGATTTATAGCAAACATTTGGATGAACATGTTAAACACATTTGGTGTGTGCTTGCTGTCCTAAGAGAGGAGAGATTATATGCTAACAAGGAAAAGTGCATATTTTGCACAGACAAAGTTGTGTTTCTTGGTTTTGTTGTTTCAGGTGAAGGTGTGGAGGTAGATGAGGAGAAGGTCAAAGCCATCCGTGAGTGGATGCCTCCACAAAATGTAAGCCAAGTATGAAGCTTTCTTGGCCTTGCTGGTTTCTACCGTCGGTTTGTGAAGGACTTCAGCACCATTGCTGCCCTAATGAATGAGCTAACTAAGAAAGATGTTCCCTTCAAGTGGGCAAATGCACAAGAGAAGGCCTTCCAAGAGCTGAAAGAGAAATCGACATCTACACCATTGCTTGCATTGCCCAACTTCGGAAAGACTTTTGAAATTGAATGTGATGCAAGTGGTATGGGTATTGGAGGCGTACTAATGCAAGAAGGTAGGCCTATTGCATATTTTAGTGAGAAACTAAGTGGTCCAACTATAAATTATTCAGTTTATGACAAAGAATTATATGCACTTGTGAGATCTTTGGAAATATGGCAACATTATTTGTGGCCTAAAGAATTTGTGATACATTCCGACCATGAATCTTTAAAGCACCTTAGGGGTCAACAAAAATTGAACCGTAGACATGCAAAATGGAGTGAATTCATAGAATCTTTTCCCTATATTGTCAAGTACAAGAAAGGAAAAGATAATGTTGTTGCCGATGCTCTGTCTAGACGCCATATTTTACTCTCACAACTTGATACTAAAATTCTTGGGTTGCAAAGCATTAAAGAATTGTATGTCCATGAACCATATTTTGCTGAACCACACTCAAAATGTAATGAGCGGAAAGGTTCAGAAAAGTTTCACTTGCATGATGGATTCTTGTTTCGAGCTAACAAATTGTGCATCCCAGATTGCTCTGTTCGCTTGTTGCTTGTGCAGGAGGCTCATGCTGGTGGTCTCATGGGACATTTTGGAACAAAGAAAGTTGAGAGTGTGCTGATCGACCATTTCTTTTGGCCAAGGATGAGGCGTGATGTTGAGCGCTATGTGCTATGTTGTGACATCTGTCGCAATGCTAAGTCACGTTTAAACCCTCATGGACTTTATACGCCTTTATCAATTCCTAGCACACCTTCGGAAGATATTTCTATGGATTTTGTTCTTGGATTACCACGTACTATGAGAGGGAGTGATTCCGTTTTTGTGGTGGTTGATAGGTTTAGCAAGATGGCTCGTTTTATCCCGTGTCATAAGAGCGATGAGCTTCACACATTGCTGATTTGTTTTTCAGGGAAGTCGTGTGGCTGCATGGAGTACCACGGACTATTGTATCAGATCGTGACACCAAGTTTCTGAGCTACTTTTGGAAAATGTTGTGGGCAAAGCTAGGAACAAAGCTTCTCTTTTCCACTACATGCCACCCACAAACAGATGGACAAACCGAAGTTGTCAACCGCACACTATCCATGATGCTGAGAGCAGTTTTAAAGAAAAATTTGAAGATGTGGGAAGAGTGTCTCCCCCACGTGGAGTTTGCATACAACAGGACAGTACATTCAACCACTAAATTTTGTCCTTTTAAAATTGTTTATGGTTTCAAACCTGCTGCTCCCATAGATCTTTTGCCTTTACCACTGCAGGAGCGAACAAATCTTGATCCAAGTAAGTGTGCTGACTTCGTGAAGAAAATTCATGAGAAGACCAAGGAAAATATTGATAAGATGACTGAACAATATGCAAAATGAGCAAACAAGGGAAGAAAGAAGGTGTTGTTTGAAGAAGGTGATCTTGTGTGGGTGCACCTGTGGAAGGATAGTTTCCCGGATCAATGCAAATTCAAGTTGCAGCCACGTGGAGATGGTCCATTCAAAGTGCTTGCGAAGATAAATGACAATGCCTACAAGATTGACCTTCTGATGGATTATGGTGTTAGTTCAACTTTCAATGTGTCCGACCTCTCTCCATACTTTGGACCATTAGAGTCGAGGACGACTCCTTTTAAAGAAGTGGAGGATGATGAGGACACCACAACCATCGACAAGTCTCCAACAATTATAGGTCCAATCACAAGAAGTCGCACCAAACTAATAAGTGACCAGGTGAACTCTAAATTAAGTTTACCTTGTAACCTTGATGACACAACTATGATTTCATCCCCATTGTTATTGGTTGAACTTAGGTATCACAAGGAAGAAACCCAACAACCTATGAGCTCTTGAAGCAACCGGTTTGGAGGAACAAGTTTGGAGGAAACAAGTTTCAAGTGAAGCTGATGTTGTCAGTTTTTAGCTCTCATTTTTTGGTGTGCCAGACCCATGCGGTGGAGATATGGGGCTATAGGGGTACATCAACAGAAGCTACATCAAATTATCTTTCCAATGCAAAAAACCTCACATAATTTGGAGTTGTGGGTCAAAAGTTGTAGTCATTCTCGTGGAAAGTGTCCAAGCTGTCAAGGCTTCGTGAATTTCCGAGGAGCTCTCCAACAACTCCCAAAGTTGACTGCTTATTCCCCCAAGGAAGCCATGCAAATCTGTTTACTTTTGAAACCATTTTCACACCTAGCCAAGTGGGGTTGTCCCTACTATAAACCCCATCTCCACCATCCTCTTAAAACACCTTTTGTAAAACCATTCAGCTACAAGTTTATGCAGCAAGACTGCTAGAGAGATCCGAGAGATCTTGCTACCTTTGCTCTTGTGAGTTCATTCGAATTCACGAGAAGGAGCCTCTGGTTCCCCCTAGTTCCTGCTCTACGGTTCCGGCCGTTTTGTGTCGATTAGTCCCGGTTTGTGGTTCTGCGATTGTTCAGACAGCGGGTTGGAGTTTTTATAGTTGGGGTCAGCCATCCCTAACATACGGGTTGCATCCAACCTTGGCAGGTATAAAGCTAGTTATCCCGGCTGCTTGCAGCTAGTTATCCCTCCCGATTTGATCCTACGACTTGAAGATCGGGCCACCCTCGAGCGTGAACTCGTTCATCGGGTTCCCACCTATCAAAGGGTGTTGTGCCAGAGCGAGCCGGTGGAGTCTTCGTCGACCGAACCCAACTTCAAGAGGAGAAAAGCAGTTGGCCCGACGATGATACCCTGCCATCCTCTCCCTTGCCATTCACATCATCTCATAGGACGATTGTCTGCCGCCGAGTAATAGGAGGGGACTGCCCCCAGCCCAATAGTCGGGCAGGTTGTGAATTGTCAGGAGGAGCTTAGGGTTGTTAGTATTTGCAAGTTGTGAATTGTGTTTTGTGTTGTGTATTTTGAGAGTACTTCTACATATGAATGTCTTTTGAATTTCAGATTTGCAGTATTGAGCATATGAAGTATTTTATGAATTCTAGAGATCTATTTTTAGCACTTAAAATGTAGTTTCATTGGAGTATAAAAGTGTAGACAGTGTGATTCTCAGAGAAGAAACTGCAAGTTTCAGTTTCAGATAAGAAACTGCAACTTTCAGAGGCAGAGCATTTATATTAACACGGCCTTTTCAAACAGGGATAACATCATGTTGGAAGTTTTATTCATGGTCGAAAATGAAACTACCGGCCAATTAACATCATGCTGATTAACATTCATGCATACCACATCTTCATATGATGCACAGTCAAAAAGATATGCTATTTTCAAAATGCCCACACAATGTCGAGTTTGCGAAAAACAGAGAAAACGAGGGACGAAGTTTTGGCAAGTGTTGGACGTGGTGTGCGTAGATGACAATGGGGACCCACATGTCAATAATGGCAGAGGCAACAAATTTGGAGATATTTTCCCTGCATCAGGTGAAATCGAACCCGGGCGGAATAGCGGTTGGGTAGTGTCACTTGGCCACTGGGCTAGTTCAGTAGTTTCGGTACAAATAAGGCACCGCCTCAGGTAGTCCGATCTCGTCTTGTGCCTTTGTGCGCTTGCCACGGCGACGCTGTCTGCCGTTGTGAACATGCTGAACAAACGAGAGGAATCTGGAGAGGACTATACGTGCAGAGGTGGACAGTCGGGACCCACCAGGTCTATGGCCGTATGCAAGCAAGTGCCTCATTGAAAAAATACTTCCTCCTAATGCTATACTGATGTTGGGGCCCACGGGGTTGTCAACATAGTTACATTTTTAGGTGCTTCAACGTAGTTACTAAAGGATATAAATTTACAACGAAGCCGGGGAGCTAGCAGGTATCATTTATTATGACTTGGTTAGCAAGTATCAGCTGGGTTGTGGGCTGCCCCGTCTAGGCTTTCTTTTTGAACATGCACAACCCATGACATGCCGGTTTGTATTTTCTTGAGGGCCGTCTGTATCGACCGACCTATGGACCTCCCATCCGAGGTTTTTTTTTTGAAACATCGCGAGCCGAACTTATGTATTTGTTTAAGAAAATGCAGAGGTCCGCTCTATTTTTTATATAAGAATAGGAACGCCTGGTCCAGCTTATGTTTCCCTTCTAACTATATTATATATATTTAAATTATTTTATATGTTACTATATATTATTTTTATTGTCATCATATATTTAACAAATACTCCCTCCGGTCCTTTTTAGTTCGCCTATAAGATTTGACTGAAGTCAAGCCTCGTAAAATTTGACAAACTTTATAGAAAAAAGTACCAACATTCATAATCTAAAATCAATACCAATAGATGTGTTATAACTTAAAGTTTCATATTGTATAACTTTAGCATGGCAGATGTTGATATTTTTCGTATAAATACGGTCAAACTTTATGAAGTTTGACTTCAGAGAATTCTAATATGCAGAGTAAAAAGGACCGGAGGGAGTACTTACATATGTAAGAAAACAATATCCCACATCTTATTAACTTATAAAAATAATTTCTTAACAATAAAATCATGGATTTTTTTCGCAACGAAAATCCTGGTGATTGTGTACAAAAGCTTGGTAAGATTTAAGGACCAATGTAATAATAAATCACTTATTATTTAAATATATTTATAACAAAATGCTTAGCACTGTTTATTTTTTGATAACATTGCTGGGCCCAACCCAACATTATAATTAGAATCAGGCCAACAAAATCATGTATTTCGAGAAAGTGCAAATGACATGTAATTTTTTAGGAAAAAAATAAATGGGCCTCATGGACGCTACATTATTTGTTCACCTAGCTCAGCAAATGGATTGTAATTCTAAAAAAAGAGATCAAATTGACTATAAATTCTAAAAAAATTGGTTGAATATGTGCCACATTTTGGAGGCTGAAATGTGGGCCAATAGGTCAAAGCCACCGCAAGTCGTTGTCAACTTAGTCAACAAATGATTCTGACATCATTAGCCGTTGGATTTACATCCAACGACTGTCATCCATCTTCAATCTCTCGTCTTCTTCCTCCCACGCCGTCGGGACCATATGCTCCCACCTCCTGCTGCTAGCAGCTCTACTTAGCATGCTTTGATGTGAAGCGCTACCCCACCGCCGGCTAGGCCATCCCTCCACCCTCCACACCTCCTGTTCTTCTCCACCAACTGCCGAACCACACCGCACCAGAACCAGTTAACCCTCATACACCTCTCTGTCTACGACTCCACTCCCGTGTTTTCCCATCTCCGGCTCGTTGCTGTACGGGGCCTCGCCGTCGTCCACCACCTTGGATGCGCTCGACGTGGCGCGGTCAACGTGGTCAACGAACAACATGCATCGGAAGTGGACTGTACGTGGAGAGGCTGACAGCTGGGTCCATGGCCGCACATAAGGAAATGCCTCCTTATTACATGCAAAATAATGATTCCTCCACCTGAAAACTGGGACCCACCGGAAGGGCCTCTGTATTTTGCTAAAAAACGTTCCCTCCGCTAGCAGGTCAGACACACCAGCTATATCTTCGCACGAAGGAAGTTCCTCCTTATTACGCACAAAAAAATGAATACTCCCTTGCTAGTTGGGACCCACCATAGTGGGAGGCTGACTTGTGGGCCTACTAAGGTGGCGTTTGGTTCAGAGGCTATCCACCATAGGGATAGGGATAGCCAATTTTTCAAGGGATGCGACTCGTTTGGTTTACCAGCCAGGAAGGATGGCGATAGCCAGATACCGGTGAATATTCCTCAAAAACTTTGTTGAGAGTCGAGAGATTTTGGCAGACGAGGGCAGCCACTGCGCGCTTGTGTGAAGCGTTTTTCTTTTGTCTATCCCCTCCTCCACGGGCGTCCTCTGTCACGTGCCCATGGCAATCGGCTGGCGGTGCCCTCGGATGCCTCCACCATGGGAGCAGCACCACCCACGCTCCCGCTCTTCTTGGCCCTCGGCCATGGCCCTACTCCTCAGGACGAGGTGAGCCGTGGCTGCCCCATCCTTTCCAGGTGACGCCCTTCCCGCTGCATGGTGACCGATAGTGGCGGTGGCCCACACCAAACAACGGCGGCAGTGCACACCATGGACTACTTGGCGCTCGGCCATGGCTTCTCCCTCCATCAATACCCCTCTCTCTCTCCTTGCCTCCCTCCCCCCTCTCTCTCTCCTGGCAGAGTGTTGTGACCATGGCTGGTAGGGAACAGGGCCCGGTAGTGGGGAACGAGAATTACCAGAGATGTTCTAGTGAACGAGAATCACGAGAAGACTTCCGTGGTGGGGAACAAGAAGATCTCCGGTGGTGGGGAACGATAGCTTGCCTATCTGTTCTCTCTCTCTCTCTATATGTGACAGTTTTTATCTCTAGGTTTCTCTGTAGATTGCACATATGAACACTACTGGTAACATTGAGCCATTGATAAGAAGTAGCAGAATATTTGGTTCATAGAGGCCAGTTTTAATTTTGCGTTCTAGATGAACAATATAAGGAAAAAACTAATGACCATAGCCACCTTTCATCCTTCCTACCAAACAACAAAAAGTGGTTATCCATCTCATCTAATCCTTCGCAACCAAACAACAAAAACTGGCCATCCCCAACCAGGTGGTTAAGGATATCCTCAGTCAAGTCAACCTCGCCTGTGAACCAAATGCCCCCTAAGTTGACGAGGATGGGGGGCTTTGTCAACTTAGTCAATATGAACGATTCTAGCTCCAGTGACCTTATGATGTCCATCCAACGGCCGCAGTGCTTCTTCAACCTCTGGTCTTCTTGCTCCAGCCGCCCAAACCAGCGTTGGTCATGCCGCGAGCTCCTGCCTCCCGTGGCCGACTGTGATGCCGCGGAGGCCTCACCATGCCCTACTACTCCCACCGCTGGCCAGGCCATCCCTCTACTCACCCACACCCCCTATTATTCTGCGGCGACAGCAGCCTCACACAGAAGCCGAACCAGTGAACCCTCGTACTCCTCTCCACATGGGCATCCACTACCGCGTCTTCCCCAGATCCGCGTCATCCCCTTCCTAGGCCTCGCTGTCGTCCACTGCCTTGGTGCTCTCGGTGCGGCGTGGTCAATGTGGTCAAGGAATGCCTTCCATCGGAAGAGTACTGTACATGGAGAGTTTCGGTTCTATATCCGGTGTATCTCGTAGTAGGGGTCCTAAGCTAGGCGTCTTGGAGCGATGGTAACATGGACACAAGATTTTTCCCAGGTTCAGACCATCTTGATGGAGGTAAAACCCTACGTCCTGCTTTTGATTATATTCATATGGGACATAGTACAGAGTACATGTGTCTACCACGAGATTGTTCTAATGAATATTAGATGTTTTATTGACTAGCCTGGCCTTAGTTTATATAACACACTAGAGGCCTAGGGTTTTAGGAGAGTCCTCGGCTTGTGCGCCTAGTCTTGTGGAAACCTCCTGGTATGCGGCATGGGCTGCCTAAAGTAGCCATGAGTGAACCGCCATGCGGATCCTCGACCCGATCCACCTGATCGAGGGACGACGTGGTGAGTACCCCCTAGTCCAAGACACCGTCGGTAGCCCCCTGAACCGGTCTTCAAGTTGGGGATGCTTCTCGATTCTTCCGAACTGTTCTTCATCTTCGGTCGTTGGTCTTGAAAACTGGTTCAACAAATCTTCTCATCTTCGATCTTGAGGATTTCCGAAGTGAATCCGAAGAGTTTACATGTCGGGCATCTGAGGAGACCCTTTAAGTTTTTGTCCTTTAACGAAGTCTTGTTATTTTTTATGCCACACCTCGGGTTTGAAGTTGTTCCCATGTGGCGGTGTCCTCTTGCGTTCGAGCTGCAAGGCCAGACTGCATCCGATGTATCTTTTGCAGCCGAACACCAACGCCGAACCGCTTCCAAGCTCCAACGCCGGAATGTATCCGAGTTCCAACGCCGGACTGTATCTGAAGTTTCATAGATTACCTCGTGTTTAAAAAAAATTGAAGGGGATACATCGGATGTACTCTATGGAGCCATCCGCCGCAGCCGAGTTTTATGTTGGACTGCCTCCAAGGTGATGTACCACCTCGGGCTTGGGATGATTGTTTGTGGATTTTATTTCCGATTGATGCAATTTATTTACTGACGAGATATATAGCCATTAGCCCTAAAGGTGTGTGTCGGACTAAAATCCGAGATGCACATTAGAGGAGATAGTGATCGGCGAATGGTCCCTTCAGAGAGGGTTTTCAGAAGTCGCCATAATATATTAGCTCGATGCCGGATAAGTCCCAGATGGTACCTATTGTTGTCCGAAGACGCGTTTGGCCATAGTTCGGTTAAGCCAAACACTGAGCACTTTGAAATTTCTGTATTGAATAGGCAATGGAGTAGCCCCCGAGACACTGGTTGGGTGGCAACACCAGATCAGGGGACCAATGTGCCCCTTTAATATTAGTAAATGATAAGCCCGAAGCCCAGTAGCCCCCGAGCCTTAATGTGGGCACGGGTGGCCGAATTAAGAATCGATATCCAGAGTACAATCAGAAATTATGTGTAATGATTCTACGTATCCAAGTACTCTACATCATTAATGCTCAGATTCGCACTGTACAAAACCGTGTTAACCGACCATTGGCTTCAACCTCCTCGGCCAGTAGCCGGGGAGTGTTTGTCCCACTTTATAAAGCCTTTATGAGGGCAAAGATTTACGACAAACAAGGCAATCCAGCCATACGGTTTTATAAACAAAGGTATGCAGAGAGAATGTTATATATATATATTACTATTTAAAGTAAGAAACATCTTCCAAAGAAAATAGTCCCGCTATCGGTTCCTTTCTTTGGGTTGTCATGCCGACCATGATCATGAAACCTCACCTCCGATCAATGCAGGAGAAAAATATTGAGGATTTAGTTTGGGGAAAGTTCTAGAATTATGTGGTATTTAGTGAACCTAAATTTTCACTTCCGTCGTTGCTGACTAATTATATCCTTTAAGATCACTAGCTTTCAGCTTCATCCAGTCTGAGGTACTAACTCGGATGACCCGGTAGTAACAATCACAGAGGTGCTCCCTTTACCACCTAGCCGAACAATCAGGAACATAGGGGTAAGCACAAGAGCCAGGCAACCCAGCTTGACCAAAATCTTAAGTCAAATTGATGCATATTTATGGCTTTATAACGATGATTACGGAAGACAACCCTTGTATATTAAATATAAACGCTGATGATATGTTTATTTTGACTCCGTTGCGACCGTTTATCAGTTGAAAGTGTTCCATCATCGGCTTCCACCCCCTTGTAGATGCTACATAGGGTGTTTCTGCAATAACAAAAGAACCCTTAGCCGGTGTCTTGGTGCCTGAAGGCGGTTGTGTTAGCGGAAAACAAGGCAATATGATATGCGGGGTTTATAACTTTCACTTAGTCATAGGAGCTTTAAACTGGGGAAGCTAGCTACAAGCCCCCGGTTAGTGTTCGGCACCGATTGAAGTCTAGCCATTAACACTTAGGCCAATGTTATGGAAGGCCCATCGTTTATCATGGGGTAATCGGTATCGATCTATAGTTTGACATCGTCATCGGATCCTGACTAGTTTACGCGCATTGTGACAGTCAGTTTTCGGCTTTCTCCACAGCGGTGCTTAACCATTCGAGCTGGAACCACAATCGTAGTGGTTCTCCCTTTGCACACCTAGCCGAACAAAGCGGGACATAGGAGGCAAGCACAGGAGCCGGGCAACCCAACTATTGACCGAAGACACAATTCAAAACCGATGCATATATAGCAATATCCAAGAATGTTTTTGTCGAATCTCTAAAGGTGTCTGGGGTTGCACTGCAAGACTTATGCTGGAAACACACAAATAGTTTAAAAGTGCCATAGGCTGGGAAAGCCAAAAAACTTCAGTAAAAACTTTACGTTCGAACTAAATCAAGTCATTTAGTGCCAATCCGAAAATTGGTCTTACTTTTGTGCTTCTGTCGTGCATTAATATAACACATCCGATCTCAAGACTTCAAGTGGGTCAGCCTATGGCTGCAACCTCCTATCCCGAAGGCGGAGTACTGCCCATTAAGCCAGTTTAGCGAACTAAAATCGAGCGGCATTAGAGAGAAAATAGGCTATCCGGCTATTGACCACACACTTGAGTTGAGAAAGGAGTGGTAGAAAAAGACTTTGCAATGACTTAGAAGAAGAACACTTATTATAAAATGGCTCATATAAATTTAAGAGCCCTAGTTAACACAGGCAAAGAAAAGTGGTTTTTAACGATCCTCGTTTTTGACAAACATATTTTAGCATAAATATAATGTTTGGTCGAACCGAACAAGAATTTAAAAAAAACTAAGCATGGAAGCGACTTAGCTGGTTAATGTGCTCGGTGTCGACGTGTGGTCTGGGCTTATGGCAGAACGAGGTCCCAGCCCCCAAGCCGGTCCTGAGACGGCGGAGCGAAGAGCTCGGCACTCCGAAGTGGCGACATAGCACGGCTAATGTGGCGGGGTGGAACCTCCAGTTCGACTGAGACGACAGAGCAGGCCGGCAGCATGACGCCAAAGTCCATTGTGTGGGTTAATGAAGTGATGAAGAAGCCCCGGTCCAGCCAAGGTGATGTGGTACGTCGGTACGTCGAGGTGACAGCATTGCCCAACCCGGATCATTTACCTATGCACAGAAAATAGTGCAAGCCGGAGATAATAACAATAATAATAAAATAAAATAAAATTTGATGCATAATTAATAATTTATGCAAAGTGAGTCATAAAATAAATATGGCCCGTGTGCCAAACACTCGATGAGGTAGAGCTCTCTCAGCGATGCCGAAGTCCCCAAGGCAATCGAACATGTCGGTATGGCAATTCGACCAACAAGGTGATCACGCGAGCTGATTTACACCCATTGGGACGATGGCGCCGGCTTGCTGAAGTGACCGCGTGACGCTGTCGAAGTCGATTACCTACACATGTAAAATAGTGCAGTCCAAAAAATAATAATATAAATATAGAAGAAAAACCTCGTATAATTGATTTACGCAAAATATTTTTTAAAGAGATGTGGCTTGGGTTCGAAGCCAATGTCGGTGCAGGGCGCTGGCATGGCAAAGCTTGTATTCATAGGGCGGTCCGAGTCCCCGATGAGGCATTCGCCGAACTGCGGACGGGAAACTGACCGAACCATCACACAACCATCGTTAATGCGGCCATCACTTGACAGATCTATGTACAGATGATGGAACAAACCAGAGTAATAATTCCTCGTAAAAAGTAAACCCAAGCAAGAAAAAATTACTAGGATTAATAGCACCTAGTTTATCTGTTGTAGCAATATGAAGAAAGGTTACTCCCAATATTGGGACTCGATCCGCACACCCATTTCCTGATGGGCGACGAAGCGATGACATAGGGATGCTGGCAAAGGTTGGCTCGCCGAGGAAAATCCCCCGGTCCAGCTAACATGATGAATCTGGTCGGCTGGTGACGCCAAAGTCTTCGGAGTAGGTTGATGAAGAGATGGCGAAGCCCCCGCTCTAGCCGAGGTGACGGAGCGGGTCGGTAAGGAGATGTTGCAGCTGCCATGTCAGCCGAGGTGTTGAAGCAGTTTGGCGTGATGAACATCGGCTTGAAGAAGCAACCGTGCGGCCATGCCAATGCAGGTCGTGACTTGTGACGTGGTCAATGTCAACTTGATGAAGTGACCATGCGACGATGCCGGTGTGCCCGCTCCGTGTAATCCGTGGGGTGGCGATGTTGGTGATGATTTATCCTTCACGATGCCGAACCCTTGTTCGGATCGCCGAGATGATGATCTGAAGAAGTCGAGCTCGGCTCAACAAAGCGATGACGTGTCTAGCGCAGGTCGGCAACCGTGGCAATGTTGCCGAAATGGTTTGACACCAGCGTGATGGTGAAGAATACCTCAGAGAAGACTTAAAATTTTATTGGCAAATGTTTAAGAACAATGCACAGTACCCTAAAAAGAGATTCTTCCAAAAAGTTTGTCTAATATCCCGTTCATGAAGAAAGATGAACTCAAGTCGGATTCGTATTCGCGTAGAAAACAGATCCGAAAAGTGATGCACTAATCGAAAGGTTATCGGAGTTTGGACGGTCGGATCGAGCTGAAATTTTGGGAGGTGGTAGATATGGAAATTCCTCAGAAAATGAACGGTTGGATCTTCCAAATAACCTCCGAGCTAGAATCTGCAGACCACACACTAAACTCGTCCAGATTCCCGTCCAGACTCGACAGACCTCCGGTATATCGTAGATCGCTGGAGATTCCTCCATCAGGAGGCGACGAAATTTTACAGGGTTGTTGTATACTCAATTCCACGCAATTCCACCAAAGGGTTCATCAAATTGACTTTCGAGGAGACAGTGGTAGCGAAAACAAGTCGACTATACAGAAAAACTATGCGATCGCACGAGGGCAATGTTGACGATGAGCCCCCAGGCTCCATGGACGACTTTTCCATGGTCTCGGTTGAGATTTGAGCTGATGATGATGAAAGTATCCATCTGATCTTGATGATCTGACGTGGAGCGCGGTCCTCGGTCCAGCCGAGGTGACAAATCGAGCCGGCAACAAAGATGCCGACATCGACGATAAAGCTCGGCTCCGATGCGTAGATCGCGACGAAGACGATCCGAATTCCCATCACACTGTGGCGACTACCAGCAGCCTCTCAATGAAAGCACCAATGTCAGTTCTATATCAGGCGTATCTCATAGTAGGGGTCCTAAACTAGGCATCTTGGAGCGATGGTAATATGAACACGGGATTTACCCAGGTTCGGGCCCTCTTGATGGAGGTAAAACCCTATGTCCTGCTTTTGATTGTATTCATATGGGACATAATACAGAGTACATGTGTCTATCATGAGATTGTTCTAATGAATATTAGATGTTCTATTGACTAGTGTAGCCTCGCTTTATATAACACACCAGTGGCCGAGGGTTTTAGGAGAGTCCTCAGCTTGTGTGCCAAGTCTTGTGAAAACCTCCTTGTATGCGGCATGGGCCGCCCGAAGTGGCCCATGAGTGAACAGCCATGGGGTCCTCGGCTCGATCCACCTAATCGAGGGACGATGTGGTGAGTACTCCCTAGTCCAGGACACTGTTAGAGAGGCTGACAGCTGGGTCCACGGCTGCAGCAAGGAAGTGTCTCCTTATTACGCGCAAAATAATGATTCCTCCACCTGACAGCTGGGACGTACCAGACGGGCCCCCGTATTTTTTGAAAAAACACTTCCCCCTGACTGCTGGGACCCACCAGCTACATCTTCGCACGCAAGGATGTGCTTGACAGTCGGGACCCCACCTAGTCGAAGCGTACGTGGCGTTGTCATTCTGGTCGCGAATGTCTACGTACATATGACCAGTCTGTCTACAGGCTGCAGCGATGAACCGTGGCCATGTAAGGAAGGGCACATGTCGTAGTATAGGTGCGCACGTGTTATAGTAGAGGTGCGCACGTAGCATGTACATGTATGTACAACCAGGGTGCAAGAAAGTAAATACGGCCACATACGTACATATGGGCGGGGTCTCGAACGCCTACTCACGCATACATACGGCCAGGGCTCGTATACATGGCTGGGTTAGAACGGAGAAACTATGTCGTCGTGTTCATCGGGAGCCAACCGTTTGGACGGAATAGCCGATCAAAACAAGGCATGGCGTACCGTAGAACGGAGGAAACGACCTTGTGTTCGACCGACCACGGTCAAAACGGTATCCTGTTCATCGAGAGGGGTCTAGCGTATCGCAAAATGGAGGAAAAGAACTTCTCTTGGACCTCCTACTGTCGAAACGGGGTCCTGTTGATCGGGAGGGGTGTGGTGTACCGCAAAACGGAGGAAACAAACGTGTGTTGGAGCATTACGGTCGAAACGGGGTCATGTTCATCGGTAGGGGTGTGGCGTACCGCAAAACAGGACTCCACGAAATACTGCTCTTCTGGAAAGACGTCTTGATATTCGAAATGACTGGAATTTGCGTGATAGCATCCAGTTCACCCTTCTCATTGAGAGAAAATAGACGGATAGTATTATCCCGAGCGGCAAAGACAATTACATCCTCAGATGAATGAGTCAATTGAATCTGCCTGGCTGCACAATCAAGATGCGCCTTGTGCTTAGAAAGCCAATCCATCCCGAGAATAAGATCAATATTCGAGTCACCAAGAACCGTAGGAGAAGATAGAAATTTGTAGTCACCCAAAGTGATAGTAACATCCGGAGCAATGGAGTTAGCATGCATGCGTCTACCGGGAGAGACAACCTCTAATGGACTAGGCAAAATTTGCAAAGCCAAACCATGCTTAGATGAAAACGGTCTCGAGATGAAACAATGCGATGCACCCGTGTCAAAAAGAACTTTAGCTGGAATATCATTAACAGGAAGGTTACCCATGATGACATCTGACGAGTCCTCTGCCTGAGCTGCGTTCATCAAGTTGACCTTGGCGTACTTGCCGATATCACAGGAGGAGGAGGAGGAAGACGCCTCTGATTGAAGCATTTGCTGTCATAGTGACCCTTCTGTTGGCACTTGTTGCACGTGACCTCTGAAAGCGGATGGTGATACGGAGCACTTGATCTTGGAGCTTGAGATGAAGTCTTGTTCTGAAAGCCAGGGTTGGGTGGGTGGGAAGATCCACTACCACCTTTGCTCTTCTGATACGGCTGACGAAACGGAGGAGGAGGAAGCCAATACTTCTGCTGCTTGGCCACTTGAGTAGAGGAAGAAGGAGTAGCATCTCCGACTCGCTTCTTGGAAGCATCACACCTCAGTTGAGCAGCCTCTTGCTTCAATGCCATGTTGTAGAACTCATTGTACCTCCAGGGCTCGAAGAGAACAAGAGCTAGCTGAATTTCTTCTCTGAGACCACCCCTGAACTGGTAAATCATGCTCTTCTCATCAGGGACGTCCTGCTTAGCAAAGCGAGCGAGCTTCTGAAACAACTTATTGTAGTCATAGACAGACAAAGAGCCTTGCTTCAGGTTGCGGAATTCCTCACACTTGCTTTCAACCACGCTCTGAGGAATATGATGAGCTTTGAAATCTTGACGGAATTCATCCCAGGTAATAACACGTCCACCTCTGGAATCCTTGTACTGCTGGAACCATTCTGCAGCTTGATCTTTGAGTTGGAAGGAAGCGAACTTGACAAAGTCCTCAGGCCTTATGTTACTGCACTCGAAATGCTTGCACAGATCCACTAGCCAATCGTCAGCATCGGTTGCCTCAACACAATTGCTGAAAGTCTTTGGCCCGTTAGCAAGGAACTGGTTGAGTGTAGCAAAGTGATTCTGATTGTTGCCTTGGTTGCCTTGGTTCGCTTGATTGCGCTCTTGAAGAATTTGCAAGATCAACTATGTGTTTGCATTGGTTGTGGCCATCACAGCTTGCCATGCCTCCGGAGGAGGTGGAGGTGGTGGCGGATCCTGATTCTGATTCTGATTGGTGCTCTTAGCGGGAGCCATCCTGAAGAGGTTGACCACCGTTAGCACATTGACAGATAAAATGAAGCTGAATCCAAGGGAATGAAAATTGCAACATAAAGTCTTCACATCCGAACAAAATGAACGAATGCATTCCTCTTGAAATGGTCACATATCCATAAATTGAGAAGCCACTTAGAATTTAGGTAGAGAAATAAATCAACAAGGTATGGATCAAGAATGAATACTCGGTAAGAAATCCCAATCTCAAACCAAATATCCGTGGAAGAAGAACTAGAGCTACAAGAATTCCCACCTATGAAACTCCCGAACCTTTCCGGTTATGCAATCAGGTGTTGGGGATACAGGGGAAGCATAATATCTCACCCAAATCTAGCAAATCCTACATCCAGCTGTATCCATCCTTCAACACATAACCGAGAAAAACTTTGGAAACCATCTACCTCAACCTTCGAAAAGCATCCGTTATACAAGTTATGGCGATACTCCCGAACTCCCACCCCAGTACTGGGTGGCGTCGAGGTTATCTCACCAACGAACTGCATAAAAGAGATTTTCGATGTCGGCGTACTAAACTCAGGTATTCCAGAATTGCAACGATAAAATTGTGACGACAACACCTCGGAGCTCAACTCCCCGGGACACTGCCACAAAACCCCTGACAGGAGGCACCAAGACAATTCTCGTCACAAAACCATCGGAACTATTCCAAGATACCCGCGTGATCCTAAATTTTTTTAGTGAAATTTGAGAAGAGAAGAGTCAAAACTCTACGTCAGGATGCCTTACCAGAGCGACGAGGAGACTGGGAAGTAAAAAGAATTCCTAAACTCTCCGATATATAATTCCTAAATGACTCAAAACATTTTTCTAGACACAACTCGGCCGCTAAAAACGATCAATCAGTGGGGGCTCCCAAGGTCAGGGAAGGCTCTGATTACCAACTTATAATGCCCTCGATGCGGCTATAGCTCCCACGTGTCGAGGCACGACTTAGAGACATAACCGCATTGAAAGCAATGTCGCAAGTTAGGCAATCTTCACAACATCCCATGTAATATAAATAATAAAGGGGAGATAACATAGTTGGCTTACACTCGCCACGTCAATCAAGTACATAAATAGCATTACAACATTCAAACACTCATGGCCCGACTACGGCGCCAAAATAAAAGATAACCCAACATGCGACACGGTCCCGATCACCCCAACTAGGAACCACTACTGATCATCAGGGAAAGACACGTAGTATCAGCGTGAGTCCTTGTCGAACTCCCACTTGAGCTCAAGTGCGTCATCTGGAGCGGAATCATCAGGCCCTACATCTGGTTTGGAAGTAATCTGTGAGCCAAGCCACAGGGACTCAGCAATCTCGCACCCTCGCGATCAAGACTATTTAAGCTTAAAGGTAAGGCAAGGTAATTATGTGGAGCTGCAGCAAGCGACTAGCATATATGGTGGCTATCCTGTTCGCAAAAGAGAGCGAGAAGAGAGGGCAAAGCGCGAACGAGAAACTAGAGAACAACCTGCGCAAGGATTTCTCCAACACCGTGTTCACTTCAAGGTCTCCGCCGAGAAGAGACCATCACGGCAACTCACACAGTTGATTCATTTTAATTAAATTAAGGTTCAAGTTATCTACAACCGGACATTAACAAATTCCCATCTGCCCGTAACTGCGGGCACGACTTTCGAAAGTTCAAATCCCTGCAGGGGAGTCCAAACTTAGCCCATGAAAAGCTCTCACGGTGAACGAAGGAATAGACCTTCTCCCGAGCCATTCCGATCAGACTCGGTATCCCGGTTCTACAAGACACTTCGACAAGTTAAAACAAATCCAGCGACACCACCCCAATGTGCCGACAAATCCCGATAGAAGCTGCACATATCTCTTTTTCAGGGCACACTCAGATGAGACATCCTACGAGTAAAACCAACCCTCAAGTTGCCCCGAGGTGGCCCCGCAGTCTACTCGGTCGGACCAACACTCAGAGGAGCACTGGCCCGGGGGGGGTTTAAAATAAGATGGCCCTCGGGCTCCGGAAACCCAAGGGAAAAAAGAGGCTAGGTGGCAAATGGTAAAACCAAGGTTGGGCATTGCTGGAAAAGCTTTAATCAAGGCGAACTATCAAGGGGTTCCCATTATAACCCAACCGCGTAAGGAACGCAAAATTCGGGAACATAACACCGATATGACAGAAAACTAAGGCGGCAAGAGTGGAACAAAACACTAGGCGAGAGGCCGAGCCTTCCACCCTTTACCAAGTATATAGATGCATTAAGATAACATGGCAATATAATGATATCCCAACAAGTAAACAATGTTCCAACAAGGAACGGTCTCCAATCTTCACCTGCAACTAGCAACGCTATAAGAGGGGCTGAGCAAAGCAGTAACATAGCCAATCAACGGTTTGCTAGGACATGGTGGGTTAGAGGTTTGACATGGCAATTTGGGAGGCATGATAAGCAAGTGGTAGGCATCGTAGAATAGGCATAGCAAAAGAGCGAGCATCTAGCAAAGCAAAGATAGTAGTGATTTCGAGGGTATGATCATCTTGCCTGCAAAGTTGTCAGAGTTGACTGGATCCTCGAAAGCAAACTCAACGGGCTCCTCATTAGTGACTCGTCTCCCGGCTCTACCCAAACAAGACAAACAAGTAAACGGAACACAATCAACCACGTGCAAAGCTCAAACAATATGATGCAAAGATGGTATGCTATGCGGGATGCGATGCGGGATGCATATGCAAGATTTGACGAGGAACGAATGAACCTGGCCTCAACATGGAAATCCAAGTGTGCCACTAGAAAGATGAGATGAAATCACTTGAAAACGATATAAAGAACGCCGGAATCGGAGTTATGGTTTGGAAATGGCAAGCAATTCCACGTTCTGCGATTTACAGCAAGTAGCCAACTAGATGCAACAAGGTGAACATGCTACAACAACCAAACATGGCATCAAAATACATGGCAGGAATCCATTCATGAAGCTTAACAAAAGTCTAGCACTGATCTACGGCCAATTCATCCATTAACAGGTTCAAACAAGCATGGCAAAAATGCATTTGACAAACAGATTTCAGACTTAGTGAAATTAACACTTGTCTGGAATTTCAGATCAGATAACACTCTTTGGAGCATGAAAACAATATGCTACATGACCTGAACATGGCAAAGTAAAGCATGGCATGGAGCTACTCAAAGAGCTTAACAAAAGTCCCTTAGTGACCATGAGCCAAAAGGGATTAGAAAATACATTTGCAAGCATGTGAACATGGCAAAAACATAATCAGATCTCAGACTTAGTGAAAACTGGAGCATGCTGAAACAGATATCAAGTAGGCATGTTTACGAGCTCGATGCACTCACTACAGAGCAAGTCATGACAATCTAAGCATGCACCCATCAATAATACACAAAATACAAGCTAGACATGGCAAGAACAATAACATAGCACGCAAGGATCAACTACAACATCCTCGGCAAAATTGCTAACAAGTAGACAATCTGCCCAGATTCACGAAATGACAAAAGTAGAGCTCGATTGACTCAAGCTAGGGTGCTCCATAATTGCAAACAAAGACATGGATGGATAGATCACTACAAGATTAACAAAACATCTTTACTGATCATCCTCAGAAGAGGCACGGATCACTAGGAAACAACATGAACATATGGCGTATTGAGATAAACAGCTCAAGGACTTAGTGGAAATGCTAAGTCCCTGAAATCAGCATTAACAAATGCCTCACTTTGCAAGCTTGTGCTAGTCACCACACACATCACAAAAATACATGGGTTGCACCTCTGGATAGATGGCAAAACATATAACAAAACACATGTAGAGCTCATGGGCATATCATGCACACATTAATCATGGCAAAAATGACAAATATCTAATTGGAGCAGCAGATCTGACAATTATCTCAAAGCATTCTTCTAACAACATTTCGGGCATCAAGATGAACTCAAATGAAAATGATGCAATGAGATGAAATGATGTTCTCTCTGAGGCGAACATTCTGATATGCTATATATCCAAAATGGAGCTACGGATGAGGAGTTATAGCACGATGAACATGGGCATATGGATCTGAGAACTTGAGGACTTAGAAGAAAATCACCACCCGTGGATCTAGGGTTCCTCGCGGGCACGCAACCCGAGGTAATTCCGGCGAGGTCACCGCGGCTCCGGCGATCCCGATGGAGCGGCGGGGAGGCAAAGGGGAGTAGATCCAGCCTCCTCCGGCCGGATCCGGCGACGAGGAGGGGTCCGGCGACCACGGGGTGGCGAGGAGACTCGGGGACGGCCGGCGACGAGCCTCCGCCGGCGTACGGAGAGCGGGGTGGCGGCCGGCGACCTGAGCGGCGGAGACGGCGACCGGACACGAGGAGGGCGAACGGCTCCCGGGCGGCAGGCGGCGGTGGGTGCGCGGGCCGGGGAGGGCCCCGCGCGGGCCTGACGGGCCGGCGGCACTGGCGGCGATGTGGGCACAGGCGGGACACGTGGGAGCGTGGGATTGGCGGCGGCGGAACGGGCGGACGTGTCCGGCCCGATTCGGACACGTCCGGCGGCGAGGGGAGCTGATTCTAGGGTTTCGGGGGAGAAGGGGATCCGGATTTCGGAGGGGGTCTTTATATAGGCATAGGAGGATCTAGGAGAGTCCAAATGAGGTGCGGTTTTCGGCCACGCGATCGTGATCGAACATTCTAGATGATGGAGAAGGTTTTGGTGGGTTTTGGGCCAAATTGGAGGGGTGTTGGGCTGCAACACACACGAGGCCTTTTCGGTCCCTCAGTTAACCGTTGGAGTATCAAACGAAGTCCAAATGGTACGAAACTTGACAGGCGGTCTACCGGTAGTAAACCAAGGCCGCTTGGCAAGTCTCGGTCCAATCCGGAAATGTTTAATCCCCACACACGAAAGAAAGGTAGAAATGACCACCGGAAGAGAACGAAGCGCCGGAATGCAAAACGGACAACGGGGAAAATGCTCGAATGCATGAGACGAACACGTATGAAAATGCAATGCACATGATGACATGATATGAGATGCATAACAACGACAACAACACACAGAGACAAAAACTCGAACCCGGGAAAATAAAATAACTTAAGGCCGGAAACGGCAAGAGTTGGAATACATATTGGGAAAATCATATCCGGGGTGTTACATACGTCTCCAATGTATCTATAATTTTTGATTGTTCCATGCTATTATATTATCTGTTTTGGATGTTTAATGGGCTTTAATTTACCTTTCTATATTATTTTTGGGACTAACCTACTAAGCAAAGGCCCAGTGCAAATTATTGTTTTTTTTGCCTATTTTAGTGTTTCACAGAAAAGGAATATCAAACGAAATCTAAACGGAATGAAATCTTCGAGAGCGTTATTTTTAGAACAAACGTGATCCAGGAGACTTAGAGAGGACGTCAAGAAAGAAGCGAGCAGGCCACGAGGTAGGAGGGCGCGCCCAGGGGATAGGCACTCCCCCAGCCTCGTGGGCCCCTCGTAGCTCCACCGACGTACTTCTTCCTCCTATATATACCCATATACCCCAAAAACATCCAGGAGCACCACAAAATCCTATTTCCACTGCCGCAACCTTATGTACCCGTGAGATCCCATCTTGTGGCCTTTTCCGGCGCTCTGCCGGAGGGGGAATCGATCACGGAGGGCTTCTACATCAACACCATAGCCTCTCCGATGATGTGTGAATAGTTTACCATAGACCTTCAGGTCCATAGTTATTAGCTAGATGGCTTCTTCTCTCTCTTTGGATCTCAATACAAAGTTCTCCTCGATTCTCTTGGAGATCTATTCGATGTAATTCTTTTGGCGGTGTGTTTGTCGAGATCCGATGAATTGTGGGTTTATGATCAAGATTATCTATGAACAATATTTGATTCTTCTCTGAAATCTTTTATGCATGATTTAAATATCTTTGCAAGTCAATTCGAATTATCAGTTTGGTTTGGCCTACTAGATTGATCTTTCTTGCAATGGGAGAAGTGCTTAGCTTTGGGTTCAATCTTGCAGTGTCCTTTCCCAGTGACAGCAGGGGCAGCACGCACGTATTGTATTGTTGCCAACGAGGATAAAAAGATGGGGTTTATATCATATTTCTTGAGTTTGTCCCTATACATCATGTCATCTTGCCTAATGCGTTACTCTGTTCTTATGAACTTAATACTCTAGATGCATGCTGGATAGCGGTTGATGTGTGGAGTAATAGTAGTAGATGCAGAATCATTTCGGTCTACTTGTCGCGGACGTGATTCCTATATACATGATCATGCCTAGATATTCTCATAATTATTCGCTTTTCTATTAATTGCTTGACGTTAATTTGTTCACCCACCGTAGAATTTGCTATCTTGATAGAGGCCACTAGTGAAACCTATGGCCCCCGGGTCTATCTTCCATCCTATTATTTTCATATCAACTAGCTATTTCTATTACCGTTTATTTTGCAATCTTTATTTTCCAATCTATATCATAAAAAAATCAAAAATATTTATCTTATTATCTCTATCAGATCTCACTTTCGTAAGTGACCGTGAAGGGATTGACAACCCCTTTATCGTGTTGGTCGCGAGGTTCTTGTTTGTTTGTGCAGGTACTAGGCGACTTGCGTGTTACCTCCTACTGGATTGATACCTTGGTTCTCAAAAAACCAAGGGAAATACTTACGCTACTGTGCTGCATCACCCTTTCCTCTTCAAGGGAAAACCAGCACATGCTCAAGAGGTAGCAAGAAGGATTTCTGGCGCCGTTGCCGGGGAGGTTGCATCAAGTCAAGACATACCAAGTACCCATCACAAACTCTTGTCCCTCGCATTACATTATTTGCCATTTGCCTCTCGTTTTCCTCTCCCCCACTTCACCCTTGCTGTTTTATTCGCCCTCCTTTCCGCTTGCCTCTTTTTCGTTCACCTCTTTTTTGCTTGCCTCTTGCTAGCTTATGTGTTAAATTGTTTGCCGGGATGCTCTACCAAAAAGCGTTGATCCTCACCTTAGAAGGTTGGAAAACAACGTTACAAGTTTTATGTCCTTGCAGTTTGAACATGATAATTTCTTTAGAAACGAGCTTAAAGAAAAAAAGTTTTATGGGGCACATGAATAAAGAGCTCGATGAAATGTCTAAAGAATTTTATGGTTTGAAATCTCAGTTCGCTCATCTTGAGAACTTAATATTCCAAATTTCGGATAAGCAGGCCACCTTAGTTAATAAGATGGCCGCCAAACCGGAAGAACTAGACGATAATAAGGATGAAGATCTAAAAGTGATTGATGTGTCTCCTATTAAATCTTTGTTTTGCAATATGAATCTTGATAATGATGGGACTGAAGATGAGTCAACTTCAGTTAAAAGGCGTCCCAATGATTCAGAGTTTTTAGATCTTGATGCAAAAATTGGGAAAAGTGCGATTGAAGAGGTCAAAACATTATATATCAATGAACCCACTATTTTGGATTTCAAGGAATTTAATTATTATAATTGCTCTTTGATAGATTGTATTTCCTTGTTGCAATCCGTGTTAAATTCTCCTCATGCTTATAGTCAAAATAAAGCTTTTACGAAACATATCGTTGATGCTTTAATGCAATCTTATGAAGAAAAGCTTGAATTAGAAGTTTCCATTCCTAGAAAACTCTATGATGAGTGGGAACCTACTATTAAAATTAAAATTAAAGATCATGAATGCTTTGCTTTATGTGATTTGGGTGCTAGTGTTTCCACGATTTCAAAAACTTTGTGTGATGTGTTAGGTTTCCATGAATTTGATGATTGTTTTTTAAATTTGCATCTTGCGGATTCCACTATTAAGAAACCTATGGGAAGGATAAATGATGTTCTTATTGTTGCAAATAGGAATTATGTGCCCGTAGATTTCATTGTTCTTGATATAGATTGCAATCCTACATGTCCTATTATTCTTGGTAGACCTTTCCTTAGAACGATTGGTGCAATTATTGATATGAAAGAAGGAAATATTAGATTCCAATTTCCATTAAGGAAAGGCATGGAACACTTTCCTAGGAAGAAAATTAAATTACCTTATGAATATATTATGAGAGCCACTTATGGATTGCATACCAAAGATGATAACACCTAGATCCATTCTTGTTTTTATGCCTAGCTAGGGGCGTTAAACGATAGTGCTTGTTGGGAGGCAACCCAAATTTATTTCTGTTTCTTCTTTTTTGTTCCTGTTTAGTAATAAATAATTGATCTAGCTTCTGTTTAGATGTGGTTTTATGCTTTTAATTAGTGTTTGTGCCAAGTAGAACCTTTGGGAAGACTTGGGGAAAGTTTTTGCAATCTTGCTATAAAAAACAGAAACTTTAGCACTCACGAGATTTGCTGACATTTTTTACTGGAGAGTGCGATTAGGTTGATTCTTTTTTCAGATGATTAATAGACAAATTTCTCACGTCCACCAATTTATTTCAGAATTTTTGGGTTTACATAAGTATTGGAAACCTACATATTACTACAGACTGTTCTGTTTTTGACAGATTCTGTTTTTCGTGTGTTGTTTGTAGGGCTGGAAAAAAAAGCACGAAGCTCACGAGCTAAACGAGTAGCTCGTGACTCGGCTCAAATCGACTCGAACTCAAAGAATAATGAGACGAGATGAGATTTAGTTTAAGATCGTTTATAGACCAAATTAAATGAGCCAATCTCACGAGTACTCGTATAACTCGTTAGGCTCGGTACAAAACATCAGCCACTCCCAATACAAAAAAATCAGCCACTCAACACTCTATGTCCCAGGTGCACAACATAAGGCCTAGCCATTGACTCCCCAGCCGCCTAGGAGACTCATGCGTTACAAGGAAATTACTATTGTTTAGTGATATATATGTTTAATATATACATAATTGTTTTTATAATATTTGAGGGTTTTATGTTCATATCTTTAACGAGCTTAACAAGCTAAACGAGCCAGCTCGCGAGTTATAGGAGTCGAGCTAATCTTGGATTTGAGCTTGTTATAATAACAAGTTGAGTCGAGCTAGCTCGTTAACGAGCCGAGCTCTAGCGAGTCGCGCCGAGCTGGCTCGACTCGGCTCGAATTCCAGCCCTAGTTGTTTGCTTATTTTGATGAATCTATGGCTAGTATCGGGGGGTATGAACCATAGAGAAGTTGGAATACAGTGGTTTTAACACCAATATAAATAAAGAATGAGTTCATTACAGTACCTTGAAGTGGTGCTTTGTTTTCTTATACTAACGGAGCTCATGAGATTTTCTATTGAGTTTTGTGTTGTGAAGTTTTCAAGTTTTGGGTAAAGATTTGATGGATTTTGGAATAAGGAGTGGCAAGAGCCTAAGCTTGGGGATGCCCAAGGCATCCCAAGGTAAAATTCAAGGACAACCAAAAGCCTAATCTTGGGGATGCCCCGGAAGGCATCCCCTCTTTCGTCTTCGTCCATCAGTAACTTTACTTGAGGCTATATTTTTATTCACCACATGATATGTGTTTTGCTTGGAGTGTCTTGTATGATTTGAGTCTTTGATTTTTAGTTTACCACAATCATCCTTGCTGTACACACCTTTTGGAGAGACACACATGAATCGGAATTTATTAGAATACTCTATGTGCTTCACTTACATCTTTTGAGCTAGATAATTTTGCTCTAGTGCTTCACTTATATCTTTTTAGAGTACAGTGATGGTTTTATTTTATAGAAATCATTGATCTATCATGCTTCACTTATATTATTTTTATAGTCTTTTAAAACAGCATGGTAATTTCCTTTGGCTATAAAATTAGTCCTAATATGATAGGCATCCAAGATGGGTATAATAAAAACTGTCATAAAAAGTGCATTGAATACTATGACAAGTTTGGTACTTGATGATTGTTTTGAGATATGAAGATGGTGATATTAGAGTCATGCTAGTTGAGTAGTTGTGAATTTGAGAAATACTTGTTCTAAAGTTTGTGATTCCCGTAGCATGCACGTATGGTGAACCGTTATGTGATGAAGTTGGAGCATGATTCATTTATTGATTGTCTTCCTTATTAGTGGCGGTTAGGGACGAGCGATGGTCTTTTCCTTACCAATCTATCCCCTAGGAGCATGCGCGTAGTACTTTGTTTCGATAACTAATAGATTTTTGCAATAAGTATGTGAGTTCTTATGACTAATGTTGAGTCCATGGATTATACGCACTCTCACCCTTCCACCATTGCTAGCCTCTCCAGTACCGCGCAACTTTCGCAGGTACCATACACCCACCTTATACCTTCCTCAAAACAACCACCATACCTACCTATTATGGCATTTCCATAGCCATTCCGAGATATATTGCCATGCAACTTACCACCGTTCCATTTATTATGACACGCTTCATCATTTTCATATTGCTTTGCATGATCATGTAGTTGAGATCGTATTTGTGGCAAAGCCATGTTCATAATTCTTTCATACATGTCACTCTTGATTCATTGCACATCCCGGTACACCGCCAGAGGCATTCATATAGAGTCATATTTTTTTCTAGTATCGAGTTGTAAGTAAATAAAGTGTGATGATCATCATTATTAAAGCATTGTCCCAAGTGAGGAAAGGATGATGGAGACTATGATTCCCCCACAAGTCGGGATGAGACTCCGGACGAAAAAAAGAGAAGGCCCAAAAAATGAGAGAAAAAGAGAGAAGGGACAATGCTACTACCCTTTTACCACACTTGTGCTTCAAAGTAGCACCATGATCTCATGATAGAGAGTCTCCTATGTTGTCACTTTCATATACTAGTGGGAATATTTCATTATAGGACTTGGCTTGTATATTCAAATGATGGGCTTCCTCAAAATGCCCTATGTCTTCGTGAGCAAGCAAGTTGGATGCACACCCACTTAGTTCTTTTTTTGAGCTTTCATATTCTTATATCTCTAGTGCATCCGTTGCATGGCAATCCCTACTCACTCACATTGATATCTACTGATGGGCATCTTCATAGCCCGTTGATACGCCTAGTTGATGTGAGACTATCTTCTCCTTTTGTCTTCTCCACAGCCACCATTCTATTCCACCTATATTGTTATATCCCTGGCTCACACTCATATATTGCTGAAGATTGAAAAAAGTTTGAGAACACCAAAAGTATGAAACAATTTCTTGGCTTGCCATCGGGGTTGTGCATGATTTAAATACTTTGTGTGGTGAAGATAGAGCATAGCCAGACTATATGATTTTGTAGGGATAACTTTCTTTGGCCATGTTATTTTGAGAAGACATGATTGCTTTGTTAGTATGCTTGAAGTATTATTATTATGTCAATATTAAACTTTTGTCTTGAATCTTTCGGATATGAACATTCATGCCACAATAAATAAAATTACATTGAGAAAATTATGCTAGGTAGCATTCCACATCAAAAATTCTGTTTTTATCATTTACCTACTCGAGGAATTAAGCTTGGGGATGCTTGATACGTCTCCAACGTATCTATAATTTTTTATTGTTCCATGCTATTATATTATCTGTTTTGGATGTTTAATGGGCTTTAATTTACATTTTAGATTATTTTTGGGACTAACCTACTAACCAAAGGCCCAGTGCAAATTGTTGTTTTTTGCCTATTTCAATGTTTTGCATAAAAGGAATACCAAACGGAATCCAAACGGAATGAAACCTTCGGGAGAGTTATTTTTGGAACAAACATGATCCAGGAGACTTGGAGTGGACGTCAAGAAATAAGCAAGGAGGCGACGAGGCAGGAGGGCGTGCCCAGGGGGTAGGCGCGCCCCCACCCTCGAGGGGCCCTCGCAGCTCAACCGACGTACTTCTTCCTCCTATATATACCCATATACCCCGAAAACATCAAGGGGCACTACGAAACCCTATTTCCACCGCCGCAACCTTCTGTACCCGTGAGATCCCATCTTGGGGCCTTTTCCGGCGCTCTGCCGGAGGGGGAATCGATCATGGAGGGCTTCTACATCAACACCATAGCCTCTCCAATGATGTGTGAGTAGTTTACCACAGACCTTCGGGTCCATAGTTATTAGCTAGATGGCTTCTTCTCTCTCTTTGGATCTCAATACAAAGTTCTCCTCGATTCTCTTGGAGATCTATTCGATGTAATTCTTTTTGTGGTGCGTTTGTCGAGATACGATGAATTGTTGGTTTATGATCAAGATTATCTATGAACAATATTTGATTCTTCTCTGAAATATTTTATGCATGATTTAAATATCTTTGCAAGTCTCTTCGAATTATCAGTTTGGTTTGGCCTACTAGATTGATCTTTCTTACAATGGGAGAAGTGCTTAGCTTTGGGTTCAATCTTGCAGTGTCCTTTCCCAGTGACAGCCGAGGCAGCAAGGCACATATTGTATTGTTGCCAACGAGGATAAAAAGATGGGGTTTATATCATATTGCTTGAGTTTATCCCTCTACATCCTGTCATCTTTCCTAATGCATTACTTTGTTCTTATGAACTTAATACTCTAGATGCATGCTGAATAGTGGTCGATGTGTGGAGTAATATTAGTAGATGCATAATCATTTTGGTCTACTTGTCGCGGACGTGATGCCTATATACATGATCATGCCTAGATATTCTCATAATTATTGTCTTTTCTACCAATTGTTCGATAGTAATTTGTTCACCCACAGTAGAATTTTCTATCTTGAGAGAGGCCACTAGTGAAAACTATGGCCCCCGGGTCTATCTTCTATCATATTATTTTCATATCAACTAGCTATTTCTATTACCGTTTATTTTGCAATCTTTATTTTCCAATCTATATCATAAAAATACCAAAAATATTTATCTTATTATCTCTATCAGATCTCACTTTCGTAAGTGACCGTGAAGGGATTGACAACCCCTTTATCGCGTTGGTCACGGGGTTCTTGTTTGTCTGTGCAGGTACTAGGCAACTTGCGTATTACCTCCTACTGGATTGCTACCTTGGTTCTCAAAAAACTGAGGGAAATACATACGCTATTGTGTTGCATCACCCTTTCATCTTCAAGGGAAAACCTACGCATGCTCAAGAGGTAGCAGGAACTCCCCGATATTTTCCTCGCCCTCGCTTCTACCACTTTTTTTCCGTCATGCACGGCCCAAAGAATGTGATGCAACCGCATCACCGGCCTATCCAGGACGAAAAGCCCATTTGGTCATGTTTTTTTGTCATAGAAGTAGGATCCCACCACATCTATGATGATACCGGGTTTTGTCACAATTATCGTCATAGAAGGGTCATAAGCATGATAGAAAAAAATTCGTTCGGCGCAAAATGTCATAGATGTGTCTTTTTATTGTAGTGTCATAACTTTAAATTGCAACAAATTGATGTGAAAAGTGCATTTCTTAATGGTCCTTTGAATGAGTTCGTGTATTTCAAACAAACTTCGGGATTCGAGGATCCCTAGTTCCCCACTCATGTATACAAACTCAAAAAGGCGCTCTATGGCCTTAAGCAAGCCCCACGTGCGTGGTATGAGCATCTTACCGAGTTGTTGCAAGATCGTGTGTTTGAAATTAGGAAAATCGATCCCACTCTTTTTACTAAGAGGGTCAAAGGGGATTTGTTCATATGCCAACTATATGTTGATGATATTATCTTTGGTTCTGCTAACAAATATTTCAATGATGAGTTTGCCGCACTAATGACCGAGAAGTTTGAGATGTCTATGATGGGAGTGTCAAGTTCTTTCTTGGGTTCAAAGTCAAACGAAGAAGAGAAGGAACTTTCATCAACCAAGCCAAGTATACCCAAGACATGCTCAAGAAATTCAAGCTAGATGATGTCAAGTCGGTCAAGTTTCTAATGCCCACCAAATGAAGCTTGACAGTGATCCCGATGGTGAAGCGATGGATCAAAATGTATATCGTGCCATGGTTGGATCCTTGATTTACCATTGGGCATCTAGACCGAATATCATGTTGAGTGTGGGAATTTGTGCACAGTTTCAAGACGCACCTAAGGAAAGTCACTTTGTGGTGGTCAAGCGAATCTTTTGATATTTGGCTCATACCCCAAACTTTGGCTTATGGTACCCCAAAGGAGCAAGATTTGATCTCATGGGTTACTCGGATTCAGATTGGGAGGGAGATTGTGTGGATAGGAAGTCAACTTTTAGAGGGTGTCAATTCCTTGGTCGCTCCTTGGTGAGTTGGTCTTCAAAGAAGAAGAAATGATATCTCTCTCATCCATCGAGGCCAAGTATGTAGTCGCCTGCAAGTTGTTGTGCACAATTGCTATGGACAAGGCAAACTTTAAAGGATTACGGTGTCACATGTGACAAAGTGCCTCTTCTATGTGACAATGAAAGTGCTATCAAGATCTCTCTCAATCCAATGCAACATATCAAGATGAAGCATATTGAGATTTGATCACTTCAAGCGTGGAGATATTGATATCACCTACATCAACACTCAATAGACACTAGCTGATATTTTCACCAAGCCTCTAGATGAAACAAGATTTCGCGAGTTAAGGCATGAGCTAAATATCATTGATTTGAGCAATGTGGCTTAAATCTAGGCATAGCCCACCAGACTCATCATCATATCTTGTTCTAGATGTAGGCATGGATATAGGGGGAGTGTTGTTCTCTCAATGAACTCCCCCCCGTTATGCATAAATCAGTCACGTATTTCACATTAGCCATTTTTATGGTACTTGTGCTTCAAAGATGAGTTTAGGTCATGGGTCCAAGGTTAAAATCTTCGCGATGCCATTCCTCTTGACTCAAACATAGGTGGCCTTGGCCACCGCCCTCTCTCTGAGAGTTGTGTGGTTTCTCTCTTGTTTTGTTTGGTGTTTTGCCTCTAGTCTCTTCGTGGGTGCAACTTTGGTTTTTGGTGGTGTTTTGCTCTTTAAGGTGCTCCCTCGGCTTGTTTTGGTGTTTATTTTGTTGGAGCTAAGCCTTTTTGTCGGCTGGTTCATCAAGTTTCTTGATGGGCGGTACTACTGCTGAGGACGGGCGGCACTACCGCTTAATGGCATCAAGCGGTACTACCGCCCGCCCGAGCGGTACTACCGCTGCTAGGCGGGACTTGGGGGGTTATGTCAGGTAGGGGGGTTTCTTTCGTCCCCCATATCCATTTGACCGCCCCGCCCGTTCCTCTTTTGCTCCAGCGACGAACTCGCCGTGGGAGGTCGCCACCGGGCCGCCTTCTCCGAGCCATCCTTCGCATTTCCAACCGGTGGAGTCGATCCCCACCCCTTCCTCTTGCCATGGATGCTGGTATTGACCCCGTTCTTCTCTTCCTTGCTTCTAATTTTCAGATCTAGGGTTTTAGGGCAATAGTCTTTGCATTTATCAATTTTTGGCCAAATCGAGGCTTGAGTAGGATGTTGAAGGCCGCTAGACTAGTTGGATTGAAGTTTGGTAGGAGTAGTTTTGATTTTGGCACCCCCGATAGTACCGGATTTGGCCGCGGCAGTAGACAAACCGCTGTCCTCTGCCTTGGGCGGTACTACCGCTTCCCTAGAGCGGTACTACCATTGGAGGTGGTAGGCAGTACTACCGCTTCCTGGTAGCGGTACTTCCGCTGGGATGCCAGCCTCCATCTTTCTCATACCATACTTTGATCTTTGTCGCTTTTTGTGCTGGCTTATGCTCGTTTCCTCTTTTTGCCTTCTTTGTCCGTGTGTTTGGTTCCAGGTGTCGGTGTACTAGAATAGGGGTACCCTAGTACCCCGAACTTGTGCACGGGCAGTTGCAGCACCCCGCGGCAAGGGCTTGCCGGGTAATCGCCGAGATCCCCCAAGATTCCCTTGGAGCCATCCAAGAACAAAGTATTTAAGCTAAGGAGACAAGACCCCGGCAAGAGGAGCTTGCCGGAAAGGCCAACCAAGGCGCTCCAAGGAACTTGCCGCGACGCGCCACTCGCTCCGGCAAGGCAACAAGGCCCCGGCAAGAGGAGCTTGCCGGGAAGACCAACCAAGGTACCTCGAGGCCCGGTGAGCGACAAGCTTTAGGACCCGACAAGATAACAACAGCGGCAAGGCGCTTGCCGCGGCAGGCGGCCACTCTGCTTCCACGCTCCAGCGCATCCATCAATGTGTCGCTCTGGGGGCCTCTCCGGGCGTGCGTGGCGGGAGGCTGTGCAGCCAGCGGTGCGCAGTGGCATGCGAAGCTGACAAGATCGCCATCGTGGCGAACGGTGGCGCCCCTAACGGTCCTTTTCTGCACTGTTCGGGCGACTCAGACGGGCATTTAATGCCCTTGTCCCCTGCCGTCAGGGTTAGGTAGGGTGCACTGTGCAAGCAACTGTATCAACTACCTCGCTTTTTACGTTTTTACCCTCCTCTGCGTTGCCTCCTGTCGGTGACCCCTTTAGCGTATAAAAGGAGGCCCATGCGCAACGTAGAGGGGGTTCGGTTCGGAGCCTTAGACAGTTTGCTTCGATCCATTCGTAGTCCAGAGAACATCACACTCTCGCTTTGGAGAGCAAGAACACCAGATAATACAACCAGACAAGCAGCAGTAGGAGTGTTATCTCTCCGGAGAGCTCCGAAGCTGGGTAAACTGCTCGTGTGCCTCGCCTCGATTTGCTCTTCGTGCGATCTCCGCCCCCCGCCGAACCGAAAGGGGTCCGGTCCGCCGGCCCCATAGGTGTTCGAGGATCAGTTCACCCCGACATCTTTGGCGCGCCAGGTAGGGGGCATCGAGATTGCGGGAACCTGATCCGGCGTTCACACGAGCTAGATCCTTATTCCCTTCATCAACATGCCACCGAAGAAGAAGACTTTGGCGGCGGCCGCTCCATCCACGTCACTTCCGCCACCGTTGGAGCAAACGAGTGGTGGGATGGACGCCGGCGGAAGAAAGGACGTCGACGAGGAAGCCCATGATGCCGCCAGGTCCAAGAACATGGCTGCACAAACCTCGGCGACTGTACATGTTCCACGCCACTCTCAGGAGCGGCGCGATAAAGAGAAGGCCCAGGAAGGAGCTGGTGGATCCGGCAAGAAACGTCCCGGTCGAGGAGGACGCCGCGGCAAGGCCAAGCAGCGGCAAGGAGACAGACCTCCTCGCGGCCGCGACAAGGATGAAGATGACGGCGACAATGAAGATATGGATGATGAGGAGACTGATGAGCAGGAGTTCCAGAAAGCCACAGAGGTCCTGTGCGTTGACGGTGGTGCTTCTCTGCATGCCTTGCACCGCCAGCTCAAGCAGTGGGTGCGGGAAGTTAATGCCGCAGAACCACCCGTCGAATCACGCAAGCCTCTGAAATGGTCCGGCACGCCTATCATCTTTGATATTGAGGACCACCCGGATCGCATAACTGCGGTCGGGTGCTTGCCGATGTTGGTTTCACCAACAATCCGCAACCTCAAGGTCACTAAGATGCTAGTTGACGGCGGGGCCGTCTTGAATCTGATCTCCTCCGCGGTGCTCCAGAAGCTCCAGATCCCTGACAGCGAGCTCGAAGAGACCGGCACATTTCAAGGAATAAACCCGGAAGGAGCTACCCAAAGGGAAAGATCACGTTGCCGGTAACATTTGGCAGTGAGCTGAACTTCAGGACTGAGAGGGTCACGTTTGACGTTGCCGACTTTCCATTACCTTACAATGGAATCCTTGGCCATCCGGCACTCGCCAAGTTCATGGCAGCTCTCACTATGCGTACAACATACTGAAAATGCCAGGGCCAATAAGTGTCATCTCTGTCCCTGGCGACAAGAAGGATGCTCTTATTTGTGCCGACAAGATCTACCGGGAAGCAGCAGCCGCAGCAGAACGAAGGACACTTGCCGCTGAAGCTCCCGGGGGGAAGAAGAAGACCAAGTCCGGCAAGAGCTCTGATGCCTACTCCGGCAAGCGCACCTCCTCGGAGTGCTGCGCTACCGTCGAGGACGCACCATCGAGCTCCACCGGCAAGTGTAAGAAGGCAATGGCAGCTCCACCTGAGACTAAGAAGGTGTCCTCCAAGGAGGATGGCACTGGTGGTACCTTCACCATCAGCGCCACTCTTGACCCCAAATAGGAAAGCGCGCTCGTTGCTTTCCTGCGGGCGAATGTCGATGTGTTTGCGTGCCAACCGTCTGATATCCCCGGTGTTCCCAGGAAAGTGATTGAGCACCACCTTGCCGTCTGTCCTCATGCGCGGCCCGTCAAGTAGAGAGTCAGGAAGCAGGCAGTAGAACGCCAAGAATTCATCGCAGAAGAAATCAAGAAGTTGGAAGCAGCAGGCCTTGTCAGAGGAGTACTCCATCCCACGTGGTTGGCCAATCCTGTTGTTGTGCGCAAGGCTAATGGGAAATGGAGACTTTGTATTGACTTCACTGATGTTAATAAAGCTTGTCCCAAAGACCCATTTCCCTTGCCGCGTATTGACCAGATTGTTGACTCCACAGCCGGATGTGATTTGCTTTCGTTTCTTGATGCATACTCAGGATATCATCAGATCTTCATGGCCGAAGAGGATGAAGAGAAAACCGCATTTATCACCCCGTGTGGCACGTACTGCTTCGTGCGGATGCCTTTCGGTTTGAAGAATGCTGGTTCAACATTCGCAACGGTAGTCCACCATGCTTTTGAGCCACAAATACACAGAAATGTGGAAGCTTACATGGATGACATAGTGGTCAAGAGCAAGAGCAAGGCGACCTTGATTCAAGATTTAGACGAAACATTTGCAAACCTGCGCAAGATCAACCTCAAGCTTAACCCCGAGAAGTGCGTGTTTGGAGTCCCTTCCGGCAAGCTTCTCGGGTTCTTCGTGTCTCAGCGGGGAATTGAAGCCAATCCCGACAAGATCAAAGCCATCGAGCAGATCGAAGCACCAAAGCGCGTCAAGGATGTACGAAGGCTTGCCGGTTGCGTGGCCGCTCTCAGCAGGTTTATCTCTAGATCTGCTGAGCGCGCCCTGCCATTTTTCAAAATTTTGAAAAAGGCAGGTCCAATGAAATGGACTCCGGAAGCGGAGGCTGCGCTGCAGGACTTGAAGAGATACCTGTCCTCCACTCCAACGCTTGTCGCACCTAAGCCGCAAGAGAAGTTGCTGCTGTATATAGCAGCAACCAATCAAGTGGTTAGTGCTGCGTTAGTGGCGGAGAGGGAGGCGGATGATGAGCCAGCAACCACGGCAGATCCATCCAGCGACAAGCAGGGGGCTTCACCGACAAGCTCGGTTCCCGACAAACATGGGTTTGTGCAGGAGCATGATGAGATGCCAAGGAGAATGGTGCAGCACCCAGTTTACTTTGTCAGTTCTCTTCTGCAGGGGGCTAGATCAAGGTACTCTGGTGTGCAGAAGTTGCTTTTCGGCCTCCTCATGGCCTCGAGAAAGCTGCGACATTACTTCCAAGCACATGAGATCACAGTCGTCACTCGCTTTCCGATGAAGAGGATACTGCAAAATCCAGAAGCAACGGGCAGGATTGTCGAGTGGGCGCTAGAACTGTCAAGCTTTGGCCTCAAATTTGAGAGCACCTCAACTATCCAAAGCAGAGCATTGGCAGAGTTCGTAGCAGAGTGGACGCCAACCCCAGATGAAGAAATTTCAGAAACGAGCATCCCCGTCAAAGAGGCAAACAAAGAGTGGCTGATGTACTTTGATGGTGCCTTCTCGCTCCAAGGCGCCGGTGCAGGCGTGCTGCTTGTCGCACCCACCGGAGAGCACCTCAAGTACATAGTCCAGATGCACTTTCCCAAAGAGCAAGCAACCAACAATACAGCAGAGTATGAAGGATTACTTGCCGGTCTCAGAATCGCAGCGGACCTTGGGATCAAGAAGCTCATTGTCAGGGGTGACTCACAGCTTGTCGTCCGACAAGTGAACAAGATCTACCAGAGCCCGTTGATGGAAGCGTATGTTGATGAAGTGAGGAAGCTAGAAGAGCACTTTGACAGCCTACAAATGGAGCATATCCCAAGAGCTCAGAATGATATTGCTGACGGCCTGTCAAAGTGCGCCGCACTAAAGTTGCCTGTGGAACCAGGGATCTTTGTGCTTAAGTTGACTCAACCATCCGTAACACCATCAACTGGACAAAGCAAGAAGAGGAAGTTGGTTTCCGGCGACTACTTTCCGGCAGAGCTCCCCGAAGCCTCCGCCAAGAAAGTCCCCAAGATCAACACCAAGAAGGCTGAGGGGCAGTCTGCTCCGGCAAGACTAATGGTTTGTTCCGTTGAAGCAGACGCTCCCGACAAGTTTTGCTCCGGCAAGCTTGCCGGAGAACATCAAGCTCCGGCAAGGCCGCAAGTCCTTGCCGTAGAAGCAGATGTTCCCGCAGCAGCAGATGTGCCTTTAGTCCTTGTTGTCGAGCCACAAGCTCCAGCATGGGCACAGCAGATTGTCCATTTCCTTCAGACAGGAGAACTTCCCAAAGAACAAGAAGAAGCGGAAAGAGTAGCCCGGCAGTCAAGTATGTACCAGTTTGTCGATAACATACTGTACAGAAGAAGACTCAACAGTGTGAAATTGAAGTGTATTCGCCGGGAAGATGGACAAAAGCTGTTGGCAGAGATACATGGAGGCATATGTGGCCACCACATAGGCGCAAGAGCACTTGCCGGCAAAGCTTTCCGGCAAGGTTTCTTTTGGCCGACAGCCCTCCAGGATGCAACTGCACAAGTAACCAAGTGTGAAGCGTGCCAGTTCCACTCCAAACAGATACACCAGCCAGCTCAAGCTCTCCAGACGATCCCTTTATCCTGGCCATTTTCGGTCTGGGGGCTCGATATCATCGGCCCCTTCCCCCGAGCTGTCGGGGGCTTTGAGTACTTGTACGTCGCAATCGACAAGTTCACAAAGTGGCCGAAAGTGCAGCCAGTGAGGAAGGTGACAGCACAGTCAGCAGTCAAGTTCTTCAGGTCGATTGTTTGCCGTTTCGGGATCCCTAACAGGATCATCACCGACAACGGCACGCAATTCACGAGTCGCACCTTCATGCAGTACGTCCAAGACATTGGCGCCAAGGTCTGCTTCGCTTCTGTTGCTCATCCGAGAAGCAACGGTCAAGCAGAGAGGGCAAATGCTGAAGTGCTGCGCGGACTCAAGACAAGAACTTTCGACAGGCTGCACAGGTGCGGAAGGAACTAGATCGAGGAGCTGCCGGTGGTTCTTTGGTCGATCAGAACGACACCAAATCGAGCCACTGGCCAGACACCTTTCGCTCTAGTCTATGGAGCAGAGGCAGTTCTCCCCACGGAACTCGTATACGGATCACCTCGAGTGCTCGCTTATGATGAGCTCGAGCAAGAACAGCTGCGGCAAGACGACGCGCTGCTCCTTGAGGAAGATCGTCTTCAGGCTGCTGTACGAGCTGCTCGATACCAGCAAGCTTTGCGCCGCTATCATAGCCGCAAAGTTAAAGCCAGAAGCTTCGAGGAAGGCGACCTTGTTCTTCGGCGCGTTCAGTCCGCCAAGAATTCCAACAAGTTGACGCCGAAGTGGGAAGGCCCTTATCGGGTGAGACAAGTCACAAGGCCTGGCGTTGTCCGCCTTGAGACCGAAGATGGCATTCCAGTGAGCAACTCCTGGAACATAGAACATCTTCGTAAGTTTTTCCCATAAGGCGCGGTTGCCGGAACCCGTTCCGGCAACCACCTTTTGTACAAGTCTTGCCGCTGTTGCATGTAATCCTTTGTACAAAGCCGGGCGCAGAACCCGTGCATAAGTAAAACCCCATGTGCTCCGCACAGCTTGTCCATTTCATGCGTTAGTTCCTTTCTTGCATGCAATTATCTGACACTTTGTGCAGCACCTACATCCGGTAAGCAGTAACGAGCCGAAGAGCTCCATATTATTATTTTCTCTTCTTTCTTTTTCTTTAAAAGGAAAAGAAGGTTCTCTCGCACACAAGTTTGCCGGGGGGAAGGAGAAGATTGTGGTATGGGCCAGGCGTCGTTCAAGCGAAGACTTGCCTTACCGGGAAGCAAATGACAGAAAAGCTAAGTTGCCAAAGTTTGAGCGATCACTTTTTTTAAATTTTTGAGTTATCTTCCTCGAACGACCCTGCTTTGTATGGAAAACCTGTGCGCGGAGGAACCAACTCGTGGCTAGTTGCACCCTTACTTTGTTTCGAGTCCGCTCAACAGCTTAAGCGTGCTGCATCTAGTCGCGACAAGGTTTCTTGTCGGAAGCAGCACCGCCAGCAGGCTGCTGAAGTTCCGCACTCAGCGCTCGCGGCTCGGGCGCCTGCGTCGACAAGTTCCCTAAAAGCGTAGGCTAAAAACATACAAAGGAAGTAATCTAGTAGAGGAAATAACATTGCAATTGATAAACAGAAATAAAGTTATATTACAAAGATAACTTGTCGCAGCTCTAAGAGACTGTTCTCATAACATGACTAGCAGCGACAAGGGAAAAGAAGAAATGGGCGGCCTAATCTACGCGTCCGCCCTCGACTCGCTTTATCTCGCTCACCTTGTCCACAATGGGTGCGACAAGGGCCTTGAGTGCATCCAGATCGGCGTCAGGCGGCAAGGACCGGAGGACGTTGGTGAAGCTGAGGCCTGGATTGCGGAAGGCTACCTTCATCAGCACCTTCTGGAGAACCCCGACGCAGATTTTGCGCGACTCGTCGGCCAGCTGCTTCGGGATCCTCTCCCGGAGCCGCTGGAGTGCCGTCGCCACGCCCTTGAAGAACAGGCTGAGCTTGGCGCTGGGTTGAAGACTCTCGTCGGAAGGATACCCAAAATCCTCCATCCCCAGCAGCGCCAGCTCCTCGTTGATGACTGCGGCAGTGTTCACCAGACCCTCGGTCCAGTGCTCCATGGTGTCTCTGAACGAGTTCTAGGTAACTGCAATGCTCTCCAGCAGCGCCGCGTCAGCCTTGACCTTCTCCGCCAAGGTCTTCTCCCGCTCCTTGGCGGCCTCCAGCGTCTGCGTCAGCGTGGCCAGCTTCAGCTCTAGGTCTGCTTTGGAATCCTTGGCGGTGTTGAGCTCCTTGCCCCTCTCAGCGAGAAGGCCTTGCAGCTCGCCGTGGGCGGCAGCATCCTTCTCGCGCTCACGCTTGAGCGCGGCAAGCTCCTCGCCGCTCTTCCCAATATCGGCCTCCAACCGTGCCACCTTCTCCTCTAGCTCTTTATTGGCAGCCTCTGCAGTTGCCGCGACATCCTTTGCCTCCTTGAGCGCCCCGCCAAGTGCTCGCTCATGCTCGGCGAGCTCTTCCTCGTAGCTGTCGAGGTGGGCCTTCCGCTGCACTAGCTCGCCTTCCCGCGCGGACTGCTTCTCGGCAGCAAGTCTTTTGTTCCTCCTCAGCCTCGGCCTTCTCGAGAAGAAAGGCCGTGCGCTCCTCGTCGACTCGCTCCCGCTCCTGCGCCAGGTACCGAAGAGCTTCTTGATTTTGTCCCCGGAGCTCCTCCGCGTGCTTTTCCATGTCAACTCCCGCCTTCGCGACAAGCGCTTCCCGGGAAGCCAGCTTGGCTTGTCGGGTGCGGTAGAGTGACATCAGCTTCCGCAGCAGCTGCTCTTCCTCAGGCTCGCCACTGCTGCTGCCGGGCGCGTCGACCAATGACAGTCCAGCAGAGGCGAGCACCTCCCCGTCAAAAGTCTCCCCCTCGACCGGCGCCCTGGAGCTCGACGCCTAGGGCAGCTTGATGAAGATGTTGTCACCGGCCTGCAAGTAGGCGCCGGGCTGGGGCTCCCCGAAGCCCGGCTCCGCAGAAGCGGCAGAAGGTTCGGCGGTCGGCGCAGCGCCCGGCGCTCCTGCGACCTCAGGGTCGTCAGTGCGATCGCCCGACCCCTCGCCGGCTTCCACAACAGCAGCCCCGGCGGCCTCCTCGCCGGCGGTCACATCAGCACCGACACCTTCCTCGCCGGCGCCCTCTGTCTCCATTGGCTCAGCCGAAGATGGGTCTGAAGAACGAAGAGGGGAGGAAAATCAATCAAAAAATCCAAGAAAGGAAAAACGAAAGAAGCAGAACCCAAGGGGAAGTTTTTGGGCAAGTGGATTACCTGCGCCAAGATCTTCAGTTGCGGCCTCGGTCGCCGCAGGATCAGCAGTACCGTCCCTTGCCGGAGAGTCCCCCCTTGCCGGAGAGCGCTCCCTTGCCGGGGACTCCTCCCTTGGCGGCGCAGTCGAAGCAGGTGGCACTTCGGGACCGGCCTCCGGGCGCTCCTGATGAGGCTGCTCTGCTCCTGCACAAGTCAACAAGCAAGATATCAACAAAGGAAAAAGCACTCAAGCGCGCCCGACAGCAGAAGGCTAAACTATGAACTTACGCTGGGGGCTGCTCCGAGGGGTGATTGTCGGGTCCGTCAAGGTGGTCTCGAGCCCACCTCCTGCCGACGCGATGGGGTCATCCTCGATGACGATCACTGCGGCCTTGGCCCTCTTCGCCGCTCTCTGGGCTAGTGTTCTGAAAAGAAAAGAGTCCATATTGGAGCAAGTCAGATACAAGATATAAACAGCAAGATTGAAGGATTATAAGGGCACCAAAGAAACTCACTCTTCTTCCTCCTCATCGGAGCTGAGCGCGGAAAGATCGAAGTCCGGCCCTCCTCTAGTGCGGCGAGGTGGAGGAGTAGGATCCCTTGCCCGCTTGGCGGGGGCAGTGGCGGTGGCCCGGGAAGATCCCGCTCCAGTTGCCGCTGTTGCGTGAGGCGCTCCCGCGGCAACATTGCTGGCCGCAGTAGAGCGCGTCGTGCGGCTCGGTGGCTGTGGAGCCGGCTGCCGCCCCGCTGCGTCCCCGGCCCTGCGAAGGCGCCTCCTTGGCGGGGCCGGGGGCTCCGCCTGCGGCAAGCTCTCTGAAGGCTCAGCCTCCTCCTCGCCGGCCTCGCTCGACTCGGCTTCTGAACCGGCAGGCTCCTCTTCGCCCATGAACTCCGCGCGTTCGGCAAGGTTTGCCGCCTCTGCAGCCTCCGCCTCCTCCACAGTAAACCCAAACACACCTGCAGCAGCTGCGGCCGCAGCCTCTTCCGCCCTAGTAGCCATGAGTTGCAGCTCCTCGTCGGTGGTGTCATGGGTGAGGTTCTTCTGCTCGTCGGCGCGGACCGGCACTTCCTCCAAGGTGTCGAAGAATGCTTGCACAACGGCATCCGCAGGCTCTTGCCAAGTTGGGACGATGCCGTGTGAATCGCACAACGGCATCATGGCGCGGATCCGGTCAAGCGAAGAGTTATTGCACAAAGGAACTACGCCCCTCGGCAATGTGAATGGGTGCTGGGGGTCGCGTTTGAATAATTCCAAGAGCATTGCATCCAACTCCAAGACGGTGAAGTTGTAGTTGAGGCCCGGCCGCAGCCTCATGATGTCCGCCGAATTCTTGAATTCCCAGGCGGGCCTCCCCTTCTCCTGGAGGGGGGCAATGCGGCGGCAGAGGAAATCTGCCCCGACAGCACCTACGGTGAGCCCGGCAAGCCTGAGGCGAAGAATCCTAGTGATGGCGATCTTCAGCCTCTCGTCTTCCGGGGCCACGTTGTTCCAGTCATTGCCGTGCACTATTGGAGTTTGGCGCACGGCGGTGAAGGGCTGCGGATCCTCCTCGACGATCCAACACCACTCCGCTCTCCACTCCTCCCACTTGCTGCGGAGCTCACCCTCCAAGTACGCATCCTTCTTGCCGACTCTCGAGATCCAAGCAATCCCTCCGGCAAGCGGCTCTCCTCTCTCTACCCGAGGCATGAAGTAATGGCGGAAAAGGGCTACACTAGGGTGGACTCCGACAAAGTTTTCGCACAAGTGTGCGAAAACTGCCATGGTCAGGACAGCATTGGGGGTGAAGTCAAGGAGGCGGAAGCCATATGTGTTCATAATGTCACAAAAGAACTCCGAGAAGGGCGGGCAGAGCCCGCAATAGAAGAATAGCGGGAAGAATGTGTACCCATTTGGAGCCGACTACGAGGCAGCGGCCGGAAGTACCCTCGTGCATGGATGCGCACGCGTCTCCGTCGCCCAAAAGAGGTAGAAGTACTCCCTCAGCTCCTGCACGCCGAGCTGGGGGTGAAGATCGCCCGCTCCTTCCGCAGCGCCGCGAGCCGCTGCGCCTCGGCCGACTTCACGCCCTTTCCCTTGTCGGCTTTCGGGGCCATGGCGGAGGTGGTGGAGAAGGTCGACGGCATGGTGATGCT
>NC_041392.1:425265616-425339514 GCF_002162155.2 Triticum dicoccoides | reverse complement strand
GGGGGGGCGGAACGCTGCTCTCTCGGCTTCGAGAAGAAGGGGGGAGCGGCGGAGTTTGTGAAGAAGGAGTAGCAGCAACCAGCGAGGGGGAACGAACTGCCCCTGTTTCCTCTGCTTATAAAGAGGAATGGGGCGGACGTTTCGGCCTTCCGAATAAACAACCACCCACGATCTCTCCCACGATGCCGCATTCAATGCATGCCGTTATGGGAGAGTGCGGTGGATACGGAACAAGATTTGGCGTGGCCCAGCCCGCGTGTGCCCGTGCCATGTCTTGGGCCTGGCCCAACAGCGCTCAGCACCGTGTCTGGCCCAAGCCCGGGGGCTCCTGTCGGTGTACTAGAATAGGGGCACCCTAGTACCCCGAACTTGTGCACGGGCAGTTGCAGCACCCCGCGGCAAGGGCTTGCCGGGTAATCGCCGAGATCCCCCAAGATTCCCTTGGAGCCATCCAAGAACAAAGTATTTAAGCTAAGGAGACAAGACCCCGGCAAGAGGAGCTTGCCGGAAAGGCCAACCAAGGCGCTCCAAGGAACTTGCCGCGACGCGCCACGCGCTCCGGCAAGGCAACAAGGCCCCGGCAAGAGGAGCTTGCCGGGAAGACCAACCAAGGTACCTCGAGGCCGGTGAGCGACAAGCTTCCGGACCCGACAAGATAACAACAGCGGCAAGGCGCTTGCCACGGCAGGCGGCCACTCTGCGTCCATGCTCCAGCGCATCCACCAACGTGTCGCTCTGGGGGCCTCTTCGGGCGTGCGTGGCGGGAGGCTGTGCAGCCAGCGGTGCGCAGTGGCATGCGAAGCTGACAAGATAGCCATCATGGCGAACGGTGGCGCCCCTAACGGTCCTTTTCTGCACTGTTCGGGCGACTCAGACGGGCATTTAATGCCCTTGTCCCCTTCCGTCAGGGTTAGGTAGGGTGCACTGTGCAAGCAACTGTATCAACTACCTGGCTTTTTACGTTTTTACCCTCCTCTGCGTTGCCACCTGTCGGCGACCCCTTTAGCGTATAAAAGGAGGCCCATGCGCAACGTAGAGGGGGTTCGGTTCGGAGCCTTAGACAGTTTGCTTCGATCCATTCGTAGTCCAGAGAACATCACACTCTCGCTTTGGAGAGCAAGAACACCAGATAATACAACCAGACAAGCAGCAGTAGGAGTGTTATCTCTCCGGAGAGCTCCGAAGCTAGGTAAACTGCTCGTGTGCCTCACCTCGATTTGCTCTTCGTGCGATCTCCGCCCCCTGCCGAACCGAAAGGGGTCCGGTCCGCCGGCCCCATAGGTGTTCGAGGATCAGTTCACCCCAACACCAGGTGATGGCCCTTCGGAGCACCCTGTCTATCGTGTCAACCCCAGGTGTCTAGGAGGATCAATGTGCTATCGCACTTCTGAGACAGCGGCTGCTTCTTCAAGTGCTCCTTCAACTCAGCCCAAGCTGCCCACCAAGAGCATTGCCAAGAAGCCCAAGACGAAGCCCAAGTCTGTGACAGAGATGACTGCTAAGGAATTCTATGCCGCTCATCGCCGCAACCCCTATAATCAAGATCAAGATCCAACTCTTGTGAATCGTCCTTTCTGGAACCGGTTTCAGTGGTCTGTCTACTTTGATATGCTCAAAGCAAAGGAGAATCTCTATGTTGATGTTCGCTCCATCGACATTTCATCTCTGGAGAAGGATCGTGCTTACTTTGGAGAGGCACTGGATATGTGTGCTCAGTTGAACATTCTCAAGCTCATGGAGTTCAACAAGGATTTTGATGCGGACATGGTGGCTCGGTTTTATGCCACGGTCCACCTTGGCACTGATGAGTTATGAACTTTGACATGGATGACAAATGGTAGACTTCTCTCAGTCAAATGGAAGGCATTCATGGAACTGTTGGGTGTTGAAGACCAAGGACTTGACAACCCGGTTGGCTTTCGTCCTCACAAGAATGTCACTTCTACTCACAAGCAGCCTCTCTGGCCTTACAACATTGTGAAGATTCACCCCATGAGAGAGAAGAGGACCTAATAGATGTTTCCTTTTTGTACATCCTTCATCGCATCTTCAAAGAAACTTTGTTTCCTTGCATTGGGAACTTGGATATGGTCCATTCGTACCTTGTGGATATGTTATTGTTTTGCCAGCATGAGAAGGACAACAACACAGGAGAATCCTTGGATATTTCTCATGTCATGTTGTCAGAGCTCCTCTATGCCATCACTGAGTGCAAGTGCCCCATCTATGCCCCCTACCTTATGTTGCTCATTGAGAAGGCATGGGCACACACTTATCCTGGTGTCTTGCTAGAGACCGATGACATGATCTCTTATGAGATCAAGCGTCTAAGATAGAAGGAGCACTAGGGCGCTCCTATTCTGGAGTCTGGGATTTCGTCAGGTGCTGACGAGGTTGGGGCTAAGGCTGAGGATGATGAGGACTATGATCCCTCTGGTGTGGATCCCTCTTGGGCAAAGAATCTCAAGCGCAGGATGAAGAAGCTATTTCGCATGGAGTCTCATGGGCCATGTCGTGGTTCTGAGTCTGACAGTAGAAAGGGGGGTACGTAGGAGGAGGCAAGATCCTAGCTACGTGAGGTTGTGCACGCAAGATTTACAAGTTCAGGCCCTTCCCGGAGGAAGTAAAAGCCCTACGTCTCGGTGCCCTAAGGCGGTCGACTGGATTATGCATGAAATTATAGGGGGTGTGAACCCTTGTCTCAGTGGAGGGGGTGGCTTATATAGAGTGCGCCAGGACCCCAGCCAGCCCACATTACAAGGAGTTCAATGTACATTAAGGTGGGACGTTACTGGTAACGCCAGCAATAAAGACATATAAATGGTCATTAACTCTATGGAGTGAACGCCTGACCATTGCCATCCTGTGTGATTTTAGATCTTCTATACTCCAAGTGGTTTCTTGTACGGTCGAATGATCATATACTGATCGAATGGAATTGGGTTATCCGAGTGGAGTTGTTGGTTGAGTGGGTTGCACTCTGAGGTGATTCCAGTCGGTGGATGCTGTTGTGCTTTCAATGCTGTTGATCTTAGGGACATGTCCTTGGGAAGGGCGTCTAGGTCAGGTCTATTACCCTACCCTAGGTACATGTCATCGTCACTAGCCCCCGAATGGATCGAGGTGTGAGGGGAGAAGAGGTTGAAGATGGTTCCGACCCAATTCTCATGCTTCGGGGGCATCTTACCTGGTTTGGTGAACCACGCTGAAACTTCAACTTTATTTTCAATCGCCTTGATCAATTCAGAATTTGTGGAGTGAACTTATCCTGGTATGCTTCGAGTGTCGGAGGGGTATGAAATGTTGGGCGTGACTAGTTGCGCTGCTATTCCCAGATCTAATGGGATTCGAAACTTGGGGAAGCGCGTAGGACGGGGAGTGCCGCAGTAAACGGGGCGGATTAGGCAGGGGCACCTCGATATCCGTGCCACCTTTTTCACCACATACCGAGCGCGCGGCTGTTGCAGGATTTGACAGGATCTCTCGGGCCCGCAAGTTAGCCACTCGGAAGCGAGCAAATAAAAGGCTCCATGGCTGGTGCGTCTGCACAGCGCATCCCATTCTCCTTCTCCTTCCTCTGTTTCTCCACCTCGTCCTCCACCGCTCTCGACACCACAGCACCCCCCATGAGTAGCTCGCGGCGATGGGGAAGGACAAGACGGCGGCTCTGGAGAGTGCTAAGAAGGCGACGGCGATGGCGACGGGGAAGCCGAAGGGCAAGAAGACGAGTTGGGGGGATCTTCTTCGAGGTCCGGCCTGGCGCCCGGCTGGATCCAGGGTGACTGGATTTGGTCCATGATTCAGCAGGAGGATGTGGAGGATCTGGCCGAAGGGGGCTTGATTACCCACGGATCTTGGAGGCTGTCTGGCAACGAGACCGAGCCGCAGCCGCAGGAGGGTGAGTGCATCCTCCTCGCGACTCACATTAACCGTGGTTTCTATCTGCCCCCTCATCCTTTCTTCCAGGGTTTTCTAAACTTTTTTGGAGCCCAACTTCACCACTTTACCCCCAACACCATCACGTACCTCACTGCATTCGTTTCCATGTGTGAAAATTTTCTGGGCTATTGACCGCACTGGGGTCTCTTCAAACACATCTTTACCTGTCGCTCTCAGTCTGTGAAAAAGGCTAATCCGAGTGATGAGAGGACGCATGTGATCCACATGTGTGGGGGTCTAGGTATTCAGATGAGAGGCAAAAGTACTTTTCCAGCTGTGATTCTTCTCGAGTCAGACAGAGGGTGGCAGTCGACATGGTTTTACTGCAAGGACCAACCGACTCCTGGCCAGTCGACTGGTCTTCCTCCCTTCTCCATGGAGCGAGTCTAGCAGACCAATTCTTTGAAAGTAACTCCGACGGAGAAAGCAGAGGTGAACATGTTGATGGAACGAGTAGTCCAATTAGTCTGCAAAGGCGTGACTGGTATGGACTTGCTGGAGGTGTTTCTCACTCAACGCGTCCAACCACTCCAGGCCCGCGATCATCCTATGTGGATGTACTCGGGTATTGAAGACACCACTCGGATCCACCCGGAGGAGGTCATCGAAGAAAAGGTGGAGCAGTGGTTGCAGGGCATCATTGGAAACAAAGATAAACCTAGGGGGTTGATACGTCTCCAACGTATCTATAACTTTTGATTTCTCCATGCTATATTATCTACTGTTTAGGACTATATTGGGCTTTATTTTCCACTTTTATATTATTTTTGGGACTAACCTATTAACCGGAGGACCAGCCCAGAATTGCTGTTTTTTTGCCTATTTCAGTGTTTCGGATAAACGGAATATCAAACAGAGTCCAAACGGAATAAAATCTTCGGGAACGTGATTTTCTCACCGAATGTGATCCAGGAGACTTGGACCCTCCTCCAAGGAACAAAAGAGGCGGTCACGAGGGTGGGGGGCGCGCCCCCTGCCTCGTGGGCCCCTCTTTGCTCCACTGGCATACTTCTTCCTCCTATATATACACACGTACCCCCAAACGATCAGAACAGGAGCCAAAAACCTAATTCCACCACCGCAACTTTCTGTATCCATGAGATCCCATCTTGGGGCCTGTTCCGGAGCTCCGCCGAAAGAGGGCCGTCATCATGGAGGGCTTCTACATCATCCTAGCCCCTCCGATGAAGTGTGAGTAGTTTACCTCAGACCTTCGGGTCCATAGTTAGTAGCTAGATGGCTTCTTCTCTCTCTTTGAATCTCAATACAAAGTTCTCCCCCTCTCTTGTGGAGATCTATTCGATGTAATCTTCTTTTTGCGGTGTGTTTGTTGAGACCGATGAATTGTGGGTTTATGATCAAGTCTATCTATAAATAATATTTGAATCTTCTCTGAATTCTTTTATGTATGATTGGTTATCTTTGCAAGTCTCTTCGAATTATCCGTTTGGTTTGGCCAACTAGATTGGTAGTTCTTGCCATGGGAGAAGTGCTTAGCTTTGGGTTCGATCTTGCGGTGTCCTTACCCAGTGACAGAAGGGGTAGCAAGGCACGTATTATATAGTTGTCATTGAGGATAACAAGATGGGGTTTATTTCATATTGCATGAATTTATCTCTCTACATCATGTCATCTTGCTTAAGGCATTACTCTGTTTTTAACTTAATACTCTAGATGCATGCTGGATAGCGGTCGATGAGTGGAGTAATAGTAGTAGATGCAGAATCGTTTCGATCTACTTGTCACGGACGTGATGCCTATATACATGATCATGCCTAGATATTCTCATAACTATGCTCAATTCTGTCAATTCCTCAACAGTAATTTGTTCACCCACCGTAGAATACTTATGCTCTTGAGAGAAGCCACTAGTGAAACCTATGGCCCCCGGGTCTATTATCATCATATCAATCTCCATCACTTTAATCTTGTTTTGCTTTTTTACTTTGCTTTTACTTTTTACTTTGCATCTTTATACCAAAAATACCAAAAATGTTATATCTATCAGATCTCACTCTCGTAAGTGACCGTGAAGGGCTTGACAACCCCTAGTCGTGTTGGTTGCGAGTAGCTATCGCTTTGTGTAGGTACGAGGGACTTGAGCGTGGGCTCCTACTGGATTGATACCTTGGTTCTCAAAAACTGAGGGAAATACTTACGATACTCTGCTGCATCATCCCTTCCTCTTCGGGGAAAACCAACGCAAGCTCAAGACGTAGCAAGAAGGATTTCTGGCGCCGTTGTCGGGGAGTCTAAGCAAAAAGTCAACATACCAAGTACCCATCGCAATCCCTATCTCTCGCATTACATTATTTGCCATCTGCCTCTCGTTTTCCTCTCCCCCCAATTCACCCTTGCCGTTTTATTCGCCCTCTCTCTCTCTATCCTCCCTCTCTATTTGCCTCTTTTTGCCTGTTGCTTTTTGTTTGCTCGTGTGTTAGATTGCTTGTTTGTCGCGATGGCTCAAGATACTACTAAATTGTGTGACTTCACCAATACCAATAATAATGATTTCCTTAGCACTCTGATTGCTCCTCTTACCGATGCTGAATCTTGTGAAATTAATACTACTTTGTTGAACCTTGTTATGAAAGATCAATTCGCCGGCCTTCCTAGTGAAGATGTCGCTACTCATCTGAATAGCTTCGTTGATTTATGTGATATGCAAAAGAAAAAAGATGTCAATAATGATGTCGTTAAATTGAAGCTATTTCCTTTTTCGCTTAGAGATCGTGCTAAAGCTTGGTTTTCGTCTTTGCCTAAGAATAGTATTGATTCATGGAACAAGTGCAAAGATGCTTTTATCTCTAAGTATTTTCCTCCCGCTAAGATCATCTCTCTTAGAAACGATGTTATGAACTTTAAACAACTTGATCATGAACATGTTGCACAAGCTTGGGAGAGAATGAAATTAATGATACGTAATTGCCCTACTCATGGTTTGAATTTGTGGATGATTATACAAAAAATTTATGCCGGATTGAATTTTGCTTTTAGAAATCTTTTAGATTCGGCCGCGGGAGGCACTTTTATGGAAATCACTTTAGGAGATGCTACTAAACTCCTAGATAATATTATGGTTAATTATTCTCAATGGCATACTGAAAGATCTTCTAATAAAAAAGTGCATGTGATAGAAGAAATTAATGTGTTGAGTGGAAAGATGGATGAACTTATGAAATTATTTGCTACTAAGAGTGTTTCTTCTGGTCCTAATGATATGCATTTGTCTACTTTGATTGAGAATAACAATGAATCTATGGATGTGAATTTTGTTGGTAGGAATAATTTTGGTAACAATGCTTATAGAGGGAATTTTAATCCTAGGCCATATCCTAGTAATCCTTCTAATAATTATGGGAATTCCTACAATAACTCTTATGGAAATTATAATAAGATCTCCTCTGATTTTGAATCTAATATTAATGAATTTACTTCTTCGCAAAAGAATTTTAATGCTATGATTGAAGAAAAATTGCTTAAGATTGATGATTTGTGTCACAGCCCTAGCCTTAGCCTTTGCTTGACCTTGCATGATCATCATGTCATGATGTTTAAGTTTTATGAAACTCTGAGATGGGAATGGTCAAGCCCTAGCACAAATGCAATTCAAATAGTTTCAAAATAAAAAAAATTCAATGAACTCAAGATGCCTTTTAAAAATGTTCATCATCTCTGGTTTAAGGTGGAAGCATCTACCCAAGATGATTTGCATTTTTGCTGGACACATTTGGGCTTTGAATTAAATCACTAGGTATTTGAATTTGGGCATTTAATCAATATAAATATTTTAAATGCTCGAATAATCCTGGAAACAATTTTGGGCAGTCGTAAATATTTCAAATAGAGCCCAAAATATATCCCAGGATTTATGGAAATGAGTTAGTATTATTACTAACTCCTAACATATCAAATAAATAGAAAACAGAAAAACTAATAGAAGGAGAGAGAGAGTTTCCTTACCTGGCGCCACCTGGCGGCCCAGCTGGCCCAGCCAGCCCACCAGGGGCACGGGCGTCTTCTTCCCCGCGCCAGCGCACGAAGCAGCTCACTGGAGCGTGCCGACGCCGCCTTGGCCACCTCTTGCTTCCTCTCCCGGCCTTCTAGCGACGCCACGGAGATGCCCCGTGGCCCCTCGCTCCTCTCCCTCACTCTCCGCTCTCCCCCTCGCCATCTGCTCCCTCTCCCGAGCACACCCAAGCGGAGCTCGTCGTCGCCGACGCAATTTACCACGGCCACCGTCCATCCCGTGCCTCCCCGATGGGTCCAGAGGAACCGCCTCGACCCCCGCGTCCTCTGCACCAATCCAGGCGCCGCCAGGAGCTCCGTGACGACGACCCCGAGCTCTTCTTCCTCCTCGGACCCGTGGGTCACCGCCGGTCGATTCGCGCCACCGAGGACGTCCCCAAGCCCGCTGAGCCGTTCTTCGACCTCCTTGTGAGCTCCTATTGTTTCCGCCTCGCTCTCCCCCTCCGTTCCTGTTCCCTAGCCCCGTCTTCCGATCGAGCCCGAAGCTCCCTGCCACCGGCCATGTCTCCATCGTAGCTACGGCCGCGCAACCTAGCGTTCGAGCTCACCGTTGCACTCACCGCACTTCCATGAGTCGAACACGACTAACCACGGCTCCTCCCTTGCTCGGCATCGCCCAAACCATTGCCGGCCGAACTCCGGCCGCCGCCCAACTCGCCACCGCCGCCGCTACAGGACACCCCAGCTCCAGTCGCTGCTACCACTGGATGCGCGCGTGTGCCAGCAACCCATAGCCGCAAACCTCGCCCGAAACCATCGCCCGTAGCTCAATCCCGAGCGGACTCCGCCGTGGCTTGAGGTCGCCGCCGGCCAAACTCCGGCGTGCTGACATGTCTGCGTAATTAGTGCTAATCACGCTAGCTAAACCACTTTTAGATGCTGACAACGGGCCCCGCAGCGGGTCAAAGCCCAATTCAACGCGGGATTAGTGTCTGACTCACTGGCCAATGGAACTCACGGGTCAGTTTTGACCCTGTTGACCTTGCTGACATCGTGTTGTCGTCATGCTGACGCAGTAAGTGATTTTCTGGATTTTAAAATAATCCAAGAATTCCAAAAAATGACTTAAACTTCAAAAAATCATAGAAATTAAACCGTAACTCCAAATGAAATAATTTATATATGAAAAATTATCAGATAAATTCAAGGAATGTGTTTATGGCATTTTCATGCATGTTAGAACAACTTATGGCTGCTGTTTAGGCCAATTCACATAAATAGAATTTAAACTCTCACATATGGAGTTTGATTGAACCTAGGGTTCAAACCAACTCCATTTAACATGTTGCTAGTTGCATTAGCTCAAACCATGGCATATTGACATGTCATGATCATGCATCATATTGTGCATTGCATTCATTGTGTTTCTTTCTCTGTTGCCGGTATTTGTCCCCTCTCGATAGACGTTGTACTGATGCTGTGATCGTTGACACTGATGAAGACCCAATGATATCTTCAGAAGTGCTAGGCAAGCAAAAACCCCTTGTTCATTCCGATACAATCCCACTCTCTCGCTCATGCTCTCTTTTACTGCATTAGGACAACAACGATTCAACTGTTACATGTTGCGGTAGTTGAACCCCTTTCCTCTGCATGACCTGTCATTGCCACAGTAAATAGATGAAACCCACTAGCATGAGTAGGAGTTGTTTGAGCCCTGATGTGCCTACTCATTCATGCTTGTTTGTCATGCCTGCTATTGCATAGAGTCGTGTCAGGTCTGGTTCATCGGGGATGAATCGGAGGTGTGTAAACATGTTCTACGGTGTGTGAGCTAAGTGTGTGAACACGATTTGCTAAAGGTAGCAGTGAGAGGCCATGTAGGAGTAATTGGTGGGTTGTCTCACTGAAACCGTCCTCAGGAACTGAGTTCTGTGTTTGTGATCCATGAAACAGCTACCACCACACATTGGGCCCTGAAATATGACCACGCTCGACTTATTGACCCCTCTCGTCCTCTGTCCAGGAGTTGCAACTAGTTTCTGGTGTTTGTAGGTTATGTGTTGGCGGCCGTGCGTAGCGCTGACCCTAGGGGTGGGCTATGATGCGGTAGATACACTGTGGACGGGTATGCCGGGCGCCCGTTTGGTGTCTCGGGACCCTGTACACATCATTTGGGGCCGTTGAGGACACCCCGGCCGGATTTCCTTGCGGATGGAACCCGTATAGGCGATAAACCTGGACTAGAGACTTGTGTGGTTAGTCAGGTCGTGGTCTACACGCACGTCGGCTTTCGCTTGAAGTCTGCCGAGCACATGTCGTGTGCAGACGCTAAGTGGTGGAAACATGTGTGACGAAGTACACCCCTGCAGGGTATAAATGATCTATTCGAATAGCCGTGTCCGCGGTGAAGGACTTCTAGGTTGCCTATAACAATTCATAGACAAGTGAAAGTGGATACTCTAAAACTCGCAAGATAAGTGTGAGTGCTATGGATGGCCTTCTCGTAGGGAGACGAGAGCGGATGCATAGTGGTGTATTGAATGGTGAATATGTGGACTCATGTGCGCCACCTCAAAAGAGTTGCTTGCAGCCGTAGTTTAGGTTAGCTACTAAGTCAAAGCTGGCTTGCTGCAGTTAAACTCCACCCCCCCCCCCCTTGTTGATAACGATGCATATGTAGCTAGTTCTGATGTAAGTCTTGCTGAGTACCTTTGTACTCACGTTTGCTTAATTTATGTTTTGCAGAGAGATTTCAGTCTCGCTAGTAGTTCCGCGTGGACTTCGACGTTTAGCCTGATACCTCAGCTTCGATCTTGTGCCCTCGACAGGATCTGGTAGATAGTCAGGCTTCTCAGCCTTTTTCATTTATAGATGTCTGTACTCAGACATGTTAAGCTTCTGCATGTGCTTTGGTTTGTATGCTCTGAATGTTGGGTCATGAGACCCATGTTTGTATTTCTCGCTCCTCGGAGCCTAATGAATAATACTTGAGTTGTAGAGTTATGTTGTGATTCCATGTTGTATTTACACATATCGAGCATATTGTGTGTATGATTGAAATGCTTGGTATGTGTGGGATCCGACAATCTAGTTGTTTATCCTTGGCAGCCTCTCTTATGGGGAAATGTAGTCTAGTGCTTCCATGAGCCATAGTAGTCCGCTACAGCCCGGTTCACTGGAGTCCTGTTAGCCCAGCACTACTGCTCAGGACACTTGACTGGCCGGCATGTGTTTCACTTCGTTCATGTGTCTGTCCCTTCGGGGAAATGTCACGCGGTGACATCCGGAGTCCTGCCTAGCCTGCTACAGCCCGGGTTCCCGGAGTCCTGTTAGCCCAGTGCTACAGCCCTGATTCACACGCTGCTGACCGACATGCTCGATGTGATTCATGTATGCATGTCCCCATAGGTTAGTGCCGCTTTGGGTTCACGACTAGCCATGTCGGCCCGGGTTCCCTGTCATATGGATGCTAGCGACACTATCATATACGTGAGCCAAAAGGCGCAAACAGTCCCGGGCCATGGTAAGGTGACACCCATGGGAATACCGTGCGTGAGGCCGCAAAGTGATATGACGTGTTACCGGCTAGATCGATGACTTGGAATCGGGGTCCTAACAGCGTTGGTATCAGAGCCTGACTGCCTGTAGGATTACCAAGCCAAACTGGTCGAAGTCGAGTCTAGAAATGCTTTAGTTATGTAAGGGAATTGATTGTGGAAGGGAACGTAAGGCTCTGTTTACTCCTTTACCCTATGCCTTATGATCTGAGTCAACCTCTTCTTTTCTATGGGGATTAAGAACTAGGCCTTCTCATCTATCTATCAGGATGACGTGTTACTAATCCATAGACTTATAGAATTGATAGTTTCAAGCCTCAGTTCAGTTCCTACTACTTCCATATGTTCATAGCTGGCATCAGAACCTTGATATTGTGTTGTTGAGTGGTTATGCCACCATTTTGAAGGATGTCTCAAATCTTTTGAGCATTTACAGCCGTTATGCTGTCCGAGTCATCCCAGGTTTCTAGATAATCTGATGCATTTGCAATCCTTTCTTTCCATTCTCGATGTCCTTTATGGTCAGAATAAGCACACTAACCGGTGCGTTGAGGTAATTTATTGTCTCGGCATATATGCCGGAGCTATTATTATGACCATAGGTGTTCTAGGGAGTCACCTAGTAATCTAGCAATGCTTTGTATCCCCAGTGTGATGATTCTGACCATCATTCTTGAAAGCATCCTGTGATGCCATTTAGTAGTAGATATTCTATTCCTGGGTTTTTGAACCTGAGATTCACCCTACTTCATGTCGTTAGTATTTGCTAGTTCCCTTAAGATATTAGTAACCTTTGCGATAGTCCTCGAGGTCCGTGGTATTTCCTTCTTCTAAATACCATGAACCATTAAGGCAGAAGTTCTTTGAACCAAAAGATCACTATTAGAGTACTCCTGAGGAGTTCTCCATTCATAATTGTGATTCTGCCAGTTCTACCTTTCTGCATGGGTTATCCGGAAGAAAAATGTTGAACTCGTTCGACATACTAACCCATGAATCCACAACTCAAAATGTTATATGCTCCTTGAGTTGTCCATTCTCAGCTGTATTCCGACCATCATCTATAAATTGATAGTCATGAATAGTTGTGCATTCGTGTTCATCGATGCCTATTATTCTTGTGGTCCGTCAAGCCATTCTATTTCAGAATGACTAGGAGAAACAAACTCCAGTACCTCATCCATATCCAGGATTGGGTCAAAGTAGTTGTGTTCTGCAGATCAAATGCCATCCAGCTTTTGCTCTGTTCTACCCTGGAGTATTACCCCTTTTATGTCAGGACTGTCATGAGAATTGCACCACCTCTTATGAATTCTTGACGCAGTAATACTTCTTGCCATCATTGTTCATTCCTCAGTTCCGTGTTATTATAACCGGAATGCCGACAAGTGAACCGTGATGTGTGAAAGCAATATTCCTAGCAACTCCGTTGCTTGGTAGTTAATGGACAATACTCTCATTCTTAGCGTGCTGGTAATTAAATCACCATCCTAAGATTGATCGTGCTACCCAGTCCATATTTCCGGGTGCACTCATCAACCAATGAGTTAGGACTGTGATAATCCTCGCTCCTTGATCATATCGTCTTGCCCTGAAAAGCAAGATTGTTCTCGAGCTTAATAACATATCGGTGGTTTGTGATTTTCCGAATATCTTCTCGGAGGTATCACCCGGCTGTCACCTGATCGCTATGTTGAGTTCGTGATCAAGTTGGTTTCTTGTAGCCACCCTCTTCTCCAGGAATCTGTGTTGGATACCCCTGAGCTAGTTGGTTAAGCTTAACCACAACTTGGAGAGTTGGAAGATAAAAGCTTTTCCTACCACGCTCATCCCTAAGTGATATTTTGTATCTGTGGTGAAGAAAGATAATATCTTCATCGATGGATCCACATGATCAATTGTCGGTGCTATTGCCTTATCAATCCCTTGATTTGAGTGTGGGCTATCATCAAATCAAATCAGAACCAACGATGTTCGTAATGTTGTCTTACTCTTGGTTGATCTCTCGAGCATACACCATTACATCTTTTGGTCTGACCAATGCTATCACCGTGTTCACATGATGGTGGAAGTCCAGTGATATGGAGATTCCGATGAGTTGTTGTTGAGCCCATCAGCAGCATTTTGTCTCCCCCATGATTCACGTTGAACATTACACTAGTGTTGGAAACTTTATAAGCATTGCCCTCATGTCCCGATCATGAAGCATATGTCCGGTTGAAAGATGTGACTTCCTCTAATTCATGTGCATCTGATGTAAGTTGCCGCCGTGAATTCGAGAAAGTTTGTTTTTTCTTCCTCTGGAATCATCCCAAGTTAGTCATGCATGTGCGAAGTATTCTATGGTCTGATAGACTGATCATCTACATTCTATATATATCCCTAGCACACCAAGCCACTGATTGATTTGTTCAAGGAGAAGAAGTTTCTTCTTAAGAGTTAGACCTATGCAAGGACTTTGATATCCTCATTGATGGTTCCCCCTGAACTCGGTAATCTTTCATTTTAAGACTACCAGGTGACCATGCTTGTCTAGGACAGCATGTTCACATGCTTGTAGCAGAACCGGCTCATGTTTTGGTGCTTACTACCGTAATTCATTCCCCCGAGAATCTCGCAACGTCGTCTCGTCGATTTGTGTTGCAAACCTTCATTTTCCTTTCTAGACTCGATGAGTCTGGAATATCCTGACACCAACCAGATCTGAATCTCAGTAGATATGATGGTTGGAGCATTTTCCAAGAACTATAATATTGGTCTCTCGATAACCGGTAAAGTGGATGTCGTGGCCAACACATCCAGCCGGAAGACCTATTATTGTAGTATCTCGATTGAAGAAAGTTGGCCACCTTCCCATGAGGATTTTGTAGGATTTACCTCCGTAGTTAATCCTTATGGATTCTTGTGCTCCCGAAGTCCGATCTTTTACTTGATGTTCTATATATCAAACCATATCTATGAATGGGATACACTAGCACATCAAGGAGAACATTAGAAGCGGAGTGCTATATGTCTCTCGGTCGATCATCCAGATTTTGTTCCCTTGGCCTCGCTAAGGTGAAATCTGAGAAAGTGTTATCTTCCTTTGCATCTGCATCACCCATCACCATTCATCATGGTGGTATGTTGTGTTGCCAGGATCCTTGACACGGATATTGGTAAAACCTTGATGAATATGGAGATACTCAAGTTCTTGAGGGCACGCGCAAGCACCAGGTTTTACCTTTGACGTTAACTGGGATTTGCTTCCAGTTTCCTTGGTTATGCTATAACCTTTTCAAACAGTGGACTCACTCTCGACTGTTGAGTTCTTCCCTAGTTACCAGAATCATTCCCAACATTTGCATTTTGTTCCCAGCTTGCACCTCAGTAGTTGTTGTTCAGGATCATCTTCAAAAGTGGACTTGTCATGGGTCCCATCCATTTCCGGTGATAAGCAAAAATCATCTATTGTGTTGTCTTCAACAAGGTAGTCCACATCATCCATTCTAGTCCGAGTATGTCATTCTTTCGAACTCCTTCAAATGATCGATTGTGATTGCCTTAGGCTGGTATAAAGAGTTTCAATGATCTCCAAATCAAAAGTAATTCTTTTTTCCACTTAAGGGAATAATTCTACGAGTCACCTTCTCCGAGGTATCACGTTACGAAATCATGGCAAATATATCCTTGCTACTTTGAAATTCATGCTCCATCTTATTCGAGTATGGAATGGTTGCCTACCTAGTGAACCTTCGCCAACCGTTTCACTCCATCCCTTTAGGTGTATGCTTCGTGTCTCAGCTCGAGAGATGTTACTATGTCTCATTCCATGAGTTGATCTTGTGATCATTAAGATGATCCTAAGTTGCTCGAATCTCAGGAAGGTCGATTCTTCTTAAATTCTCCCTTTCTACTCGTTGTCATGTTGGATGTAGTTCTCAAAGCAAGACGTCGAGATCAAGGTGATGCAATGAATCAACATCCTTGAGAAAGACATCTGGATCGTGAAGATTGTGTTAGCTTGTGTCCCTCTGTCTTCTTACCTCACGGCTTGAATCTCGGGACGAGATTCTTGTTTAGTAGGGGTGAGTTGTCATGGCCCTAGCCTTAGCCTTTGCTTGACCTTGCATGATCATCATGTCATCATGTTTAAGTTTTATGAAACTCTGAAATGGGGATGGTCAAGCCCTAGCACAAATGCAATTCAAATAGTTTCAAATAAAAATATTTTCAATGAACTCAAGATGCCTTTTAAATATGTTCATCATCTCTGGTTTAAGGTGGAAGCCTCTACCCAAGATGATTTGCATTTTTGCTGGACACATTTGGGCTTTGAATTAAATCACTAGGTATTTGAATTTGGGCATTTAATCAATATAAATATTTTAAATGCTCGAATAATCCTGGAAACAATTTTGGGCAGTCGTAAATATTTCAAATAGAGCCCAAAATATATCCCAGGATTTATGGAAATTAGTTAGTATTATTACTAACTCCTAACATATCAAATAAATAGAAAACAGAAAAACTAATAGAAGGAGAGAGAGAGAGAGAGTTTCCTTACCTGGCACCACCTGGCGGCCCAGCTGGCCCAGCCAGCCCACCAGGGGCACGGGCGTCTTCTTCCCCGTGCCAGTGCATGAAGCGGCTCGCTGGAGCGCGCCGACGCCGCCTTGGCCACCTCCTGCTTCCTCCCTGGGCCTTCTAGCGACGCCACGGAGACGCCCCGTGGCCCCTCGCTCCTCTCCCTCACTCTCTGCTCTCCCCCTCGCCCTCTGCTCCCTCTCCCGAGCACACCCGAGCGGAGCTCGTCGTCGCCGACGCAATTTACCACGGCCACCATCCATCCCGTGCCTCCCCGATGGGTATAGAGGAACCGCCTCGACCCCCGCGTCCTCTGCACCAATCCAGGTGCCGCCAGGAGCTCCGTGACGATGACCCCGAGCTCTTCTTCCTCCTCGGACCCGTGGGTCACCGCCGGTCGATTCGCGCCACCGAGGACGTCCCCAAGCCCGCTGAGCCGTTCTTCGACCTCCCTATGAGCTCCTGTAGTTTCCGCCTCGCTCTCCCCCTCCGTTCCTGTTCCCTAGCCCCGTCTTCTGATCGAGCCTGAAGCTCCCTACCGCCAGCCATGTCGCCATCATAGGTACGGCCGCGCAACCTGGCGTTCGAGCTCACCGTTGCACTCACCGCACTTCCGTGAGTCGAACCCGACTAACCACGGCTCCTCCCTTGCTCGGCATCGCCCAAACCATTGCCGGCCGAACTCCGGCCACCACCCAACTCGCCACCGCCGCCGCTACAGGCCACCCCAGCTCCAGTCGCTGCCACCACTGGATGCGCGCGTGTGCCAGCAACCCATAGCCACAAACCTGGCCCGAAACCGTCGCCCGTAGCTCAATCCTGAGCGGACTCCGCCGCGGCTTGAGGCCGCCGCCGGCCAAACTCTGGCGTGCTGATGTGTCTGCGTAATTAGTGCTAATCACCGCTAGCTAAACCACTTTTAGACACTGACAACGGGCCCTGCAGCGGGTCAAAGCCCAAGTCAACGCGGGATTAGTGTCTGACTCACTGGCCAATGGACCCCACGGGTCAGTTTTGACCCTGTTGACCTTGCTGACGTCGTGCTGTCGTCATGCTGATGCAGTAAGTGATTTTCTGGATTTTAAATAATCCAGGAATTCCAGAAAATGACTTAAACTTCAAAAAATCATAGAAATTAAACCGTAACTCCAAATGAAATAATTTATATATGAAAAATTATCAGAAAAATTCAAGGAATCTGTTTATGGCATTTTCATGCATGTTAGAACAACTTATGGCTGCTGTTTAGGCCAATTCACATAAATAGAATTTAAACTCTCACATATGGAGTTTGATTGAACCTAGGGTTCAAACTAACTCCAGTTAACATGTTGCTAGTTGCATTAGCTCAAACCACAGCATATTGACATGTCATGATCATGCATCATATTGTGCATTGCATTGATTGTGTTTCTTTCTCTATGTCACACCCTAGCTAGTTCAAGCATTAGAATGTGCATCATGTTTATTTTTCTCTTAAATTTGAAATGGGGATGACAGAACCCCCAACACCCCCCTAGAAACAACTAGGGTTTACTAAAATTATTTTCAATGAACCTGAAATGCCCTTCTAAAAAGTTCATCCTCTTTGTCTTAGGTTAGAACCTCTGGCAAAATTGGTGCACAATTTTCTAGGTCAACAGAAGGTCATTGAATTAAATCATAAGTATTTGAATTTGGGCATTTAAATGCTATAAAATAATTTAAATGCTCAAATAATTCTGGGAATAAATGTTTTCTGTTGGAAATGTTCTAAACATAGCTTAAATTTATTTTCAGGATTTTTGGAAATGTTTTAGTATTTTTAATAAAGCTAAACAGTTGCAGTTAAATAGAAAACAGAAACTAAATCAAAAAAAAAGAGGAGAAAGAAGCCCACCTGGGCCTTACCTGTGCTGGCCCAGCCACCAGGCTCGGCCCAGCCTGCTGGCGCTGCCAGTCGTCCTCCTCCTCGCGCCAGAAGGACGCGGGGCGCGTGCTCGCCGCGCGCCGGCCACACGCCGGCCACCTCCTGCTTCCGCCGACGCCCCGGAGACGCCCAGAGGACGCCACGCGACCCCACGTCTCCCTCTCATCCTCGCTCACTCTCCCCCTCGTCTCCCTCTTTCTCTCCCGCGACGGCTGAGCGCGTACCTCGCCGCCGATCGCTGTAGTTGCCACCACAGCCACTCCCTCGCCTCTCCGACGAGCTCATTAGCTCCGCCTCGACTCCCTCGTCCTACCCACCGAGCCACGCATCGCCGGAGGCCCTGCAACGCCGCCTTCGCCCTCATCTTCAACCTCGGGCACCCGAGCCATCTCCGGTTGATTCGCCGCCGCCAGGACCTCCCCGAGCTCGCTGACCCACACTCCGACTCCGCTGTGAGCTCCTCTTCCTCTTCCCCTAGCTCCCGTGCTCGCTTGACCCCTGTCGCCGCCGTTTCCACTGCACCCAAGAGCTTCTCGCCGCCGGCCATGGCGCAGCCGTGGCCACAGCCGTGCAAGCTCACAACGGAGCGCCTCACCGTGCTCAGTGCAGCACCAGGAACCCGTAGCCACCCCCAGCTCTTCCTCCCGTGCACCGTAGCATCAAAACCGACCTCGCCCGAACTCCGGCCGCCGCCACGAGCTCGATTCCGGCGAGCTCGCTCCACCCCAGCTCCTCACACTTGCTCCATTGGATGCGCGAGAGCCTGGGCTTCGCACGGGTGGTCTCCGTAGTCGATTTGGTCACCGGAGGGCATTTCCGAAGCCCTCCGCCGTCTCGGCCTCGCCGGCGACTCAACGCCGGCGGGATTAGCCCTGTTGACCGGTGGTTTGACCACTGACGTGGACTGGGTGGGCCCAGGTTGACTCCTTTGAGTCAATGACAAGTGGGCACCCCCTCTGCTAATTATCCAGATTAGTTTCTAACTAAAATTAGTTAGCTTAATTAGTATAGTCACTGACTAGTGGGCCATGCCCAGTAATTTGGCTAACTAAACGTAGTTGGTGCACTGAGAGGCTGACAGAAGGGGCCCACCAGTCAGGTTTGACCTGGGCTGGCGCCTTTGACCTGCTGAGGTCAGCATGACGCAATGCTGACGCAGTAATGCATTTTCTGGATTTAATTTTATTCAGGAAATTCCAGAAAATAGTCAAAACTTCTAAAAATCATAGAAAATCAACCATAGCTCCAAATGCAAAGAGTTATATATGAAAAATGATCAGAAAAATCCAATCTATCCATCTGTAATGGTTTCATGCATGACAAAACAAGTTTACCTTGCTGTTTAAACAGAATAAGGAAATGCAGTATTAAGGCCATGTTTAATGAGCTAATATTTGAATCTTTGATTCAAATGAGTTCATTCCTCTCTATTATAACTTGCATTAGGCCAAGACACATTCATATTGCCATGTCATAGCATGCATCATATTGTTGCATATCGTCATGTGTTGATTGTGCTCCGATGTGTTCTTCATGGTAGGTTCTGCCTCCGAGGATATTCACGAGTATCCAACTGAAGGGCAGTATCCCGCTACCACTCCATCAGGCAAGCAACCATTGATCATTCCGATACAAACCCATGTTCTCGCTTCTGCTCTTGTTTACTGCATTAAGACAACGCGATTCAAACTGCTGTGTGCTACGGTAGTTGAACCCTTATCCTCTTCATGACCTGTCATTGCCACAGTAACTAGATGAAACCCACTAGCATGTGTAGGAGTTGATTGAGCCATGTATGTGATTCCTACCTTGCTATGTCTGCTATGCTTAGAGTTGTGTCAGGTCTGGTTCATCTGGGTGATGGGCTAGAGTGAAATGCTTATGTCGGTAATGTGAGGGATGTGTTGAACATGTTTTGGTAAAGGTATCGATGAGAGGCCATGTAGGAGTACATGGTGGGTTGTTTCATCGAGGCCGTCCCTAAGAACTGAGATCTGTATGTGTGATTTTAAGATTCAGCTACTACCATGCATTGGGATCCTTAATTGACCCTCTCGGCTTCTTAATCACCCTAGTACTCTGTCCAGGAGTTGCAAATAGTTTATGGTGTTTGTAGGTTATGTGTTGGCGGCCGTGCGTAGCGCTGACCCTAGGGGTGGGCTATGTTGCGGTAGATACACCGTGGCCGGGTATGCCGGGCGCCCGTTTGGCGTCTCGGGACCCTGTTCACATCGTTCGGGGCCGTATGTGGAAACCTCGGCCGGACTCCCTGCAGATGGAACCTGGATAGGCGATAAACCTGGACTAGAGACTTAAGTGTTTAGGTAGGCCGTGGCCAACACCCTCGCCGGGCTTCCGCTTGAAGGTTGCCGAGTACATGTCGTGTAAGCGGCGGTAAGTGGTGAAAGCGTGTATGAAGAAGTACACCCCTGCAGGGTATAAAACTATTCGAATAGTCGCGTCCGCGGTAAAGGACTACTTGGTTGCCTATACAGTTCATAGACAAGTTAATGGACACTACTAAAACACTCAAGATAAGTGTGAGTATCGAGGATGGCCCTCTCGTAGGATGACGAGGGAGGATCCACGGTGGAGTATTGTGTTGGTGAGTAGTGGACTCGTGTGCAAAAACTATTTTACTGGTGAAGTTCCATAGGATAGCTTAGCCAAGAGTCAAAGCTGGCTTGCTGCATTAACCCCACCACCTTCTTGAGAATAAGCATGTATAGTAGGTTCTGATGTAAGACTTGCTGGGTACCTTTGTACTCATGTTTGCTTAATTATTGTTTCAGAGGACACCGCCCACTCCGATGGGTTCTACATAGACCTTGACATCGACGAGTGACTAGCCACCCAGGTGGTGATCCTGGCCATGGTGGGCCCTATGTAGATAGTCAGGCTTCGAGAAGCCTTCTTTCTTTCTAGAGTCTGTACTCAGACTAGTTGCTTCCGCATGTTCTTGTATGTTTGTATGACTTGAGTGTCGGGTCATGTGACCCCTATCTGTATGAACATGTTATGTATGGCTCTCTGGAGCCTTTAAATAAAGTATTTGAGTTGTAGAGTTTTGTTGTGATGCCATGTTGTATGTACTCATATCGGGCATATTGTGTGTATGATTGAAATGCTTGGTATGAGTGGGATCCGACAATCTAGTTGTTTATCCTTGGCAGCCTTTGTTATGGGGAAATGTAGTCTAGTGTTCCTCGAGCCATAGTAGTCTGCTACAGCCCGGTTCACCGGAGTCCTGCTAGCCCAGCACTACTGTTCAGGACACTTGACTGGCCGGCATGTGTTTCACTTCGTTCCTATGTCTGTCCCTTCGGGGAAATGTCACGCGGTGATTTCCGGAGTCCTGCCTAGCCTGCTACAGCCCGGGTCCCCCGGAGTCCTGTTAGCCCAGTGCTACAGCCCGGAATCACTCGCTGATGACCAACATGCTCGATGTGATACATGTATGCCTGTCTCCATAGGTCTGTGCCGCTTTGGGTTCACGACTAGCCATGTCGACCCGGGTTCTCTGTCATATGGATGCTAGCGACACTATCATATACGTGAGCCAAAAGGCGCAAACGGTCCCGCGCCATGGTAAGACGGCACCCGTGGGATACCGTGCGTGAGGCCGCAAAGTGATATGAGGTGTTACCGGCTAGATCGATGTGACTTGGAATCGGGGTCCTGACAGCGTTGGCATCAGAGCCGGACTGCCTGTAGGTTCGTTGAGCCAAACTGGTCGATGTCGAGTCTAGAAATGCTTTAGTTATATGTAGGGGAATTGATTGTGGGAGGGAACGTAAGGCTCTTTTACTCCTTTACCCTATGCCTCTGATCTGAGTCATTCTCTTCTCATTCAACGTGGGTTAAGGACTAGGCTCTCTTCTTCTATCAGGTTCACGTGTTACTAATCCGTAGTAGCTTATAGGATTGTTGTTACCAGTCCCAGTTCAGTTTCTACTATTCTTAGTATGTTGCTAATTGGATCAGAACCTTGATATGATGTTGTTGAGTGGTATTGCGAACTGTTGTGGATGTCTCAAATCTTTTTCTGAGCATTTACAGTTGTTATGCTGTCCGATTTTCCCTAGAAATTCTGATGTCTTTACATTGTGGTTGTGCTTTCAGATGGCCAACCGTGTTCAAAACCAAGTGGTTCGCCTGACCCGATGCCTCGACGTGCCCGGTCATACTGCTATGTTAGTTCGGGTAATGATCGAGACGGGCTACCGTTGGTATCCCGAATACACCGTCGAAGAGCAGTTCCGCGACTTTAATCAAAGCCAATATCTCTGGACCATCAGGATATTTCCTTCTTATCCTGGATCTACCGAGCCCCTTCACTGTTCCTATGGACTCGGGGTAACTGTTGAGATGGCTGTGCAGGATGCTGCCTATTCTATGATGACCATCTTGCGAGTCCGGACTGGCCTGCTTCGGAACACCGACTTCCGTTACATGCCAGCTTCACTTCCGGGAGCGCAAGGGTATCTTCAAGCTATCTATGCTGACTCCACTCAGGAGGACTCATTAACTCGTACCACTGCCGAGATGCTTGAAGATAAGGACCGAGAGAATCGGGCCTTGAGGCTGGAGCTTTTCAATACCCGTGCTGATCATTAGGCCACATCGACTCGGTTTGCACCTGCGGTGCAAGCTGGATGTATGGATACTAGGGATCTGTATCCTATGAGATCAGCTCTGCCAGACATGGTGGATTAGCGTGATGTGGGAGGCAGCACCCCACCCCGTGGTCCCCGCAGGCCACCGTTTGTTGGTCCAAGACCTCATCCTAGCCCCTATGGTCCACAGGCTCCTCAGGACTGTCTGTTTCCGGATGGTCACGTTGAACTTCCAGGCTATGGAGGTGACTTCTATGAGAACTACTACGGAGCTGTCTGAGATAGTAGTAGTACCGCTAGTATTGTAGTAGTTGTATCTCCACTGTCCTGTGTGACTTGTGGAATATGACTTTGCGTGTAATTGATTCCGGAGGTGTAGACAAATAATTATAGGAGCTTGGAATGCCTCCGATGAGATGTAACGTCTTTCATCATAGTTGTACTGTAGCCTGGGCTTGTACTAAACTATGTATGATGTGTATGACCGTTGGTATATATATGGCAGTTTTATATTACCATGACATACGGATGAACATCTCTGCATTCCATGCTATCCATTACATTCTGCACTTCCTTGCTAAGTTTGAGCCATCCTTGTCTAAACCGTTGTCTTGTTTTCTCCTAGGATGGTCAACACCCGCAGCAACCCTGCTGCCTCGGAGCAGGGGGAAGCCAGTGCAGCTAGGGGTGAAAATCTGCCTCACCCGCCTTCTCTGGCCGAAGTGATGCTGGAGGCGGAAAGAAACAAGTGTGAGACTAACCGCCTGCTGGAGCGGATTTAGCAGAACACTGCATGTCACCCACGAAATGACTTGGTGTCAATCAATGACTTTATCAAGTTGTACCCACCAAAGTTTAACCACTCCGTCGAGCCCCTCGACACGGATGACTGGCTTTGCAGCATCACTCACAAGCTACGTTCTGCCAACGTAGCCGAAGCCGACAAGGTTACTTATGCTGCCTATCACCTCGAAGGCCCTGCTAGCCTTTGGTGGGAAAACTTTGAAGCTATGCGCCCGGTCGGCCAAATCACTACTTGGGCTGAATTCAGTGAGGCTTTCCGTGAGCATCACATTCCGGAAGGTCTCATGGATCGCAAGAGGGAGGAGTTCTGCAACTTCACCCAAGGAAGACTGACTATGGATGCATATAGTCGTGAATTTGGGAATCTGGCACGCTATGCCCCTGAAGAGGTTTCTACTGACGCTAAGAAGCAGGCAAGGTTCCGCAAGGGACTTAGCCCTGAGCTTCGCCGCGATCTCCGTCTGCACGAGTGCACCTCCTTTCAGAAGTTGGTCAATAAAGCCATCAGTGCTGAGACAGGCCAGACTGATTATGACGCTTCACGCAAGCACTCCCGTGACTTTGGCTCTTCATCCGGCTCTGGAGCTCAGAAGCGCCGGGTGTGGATTCCAAGCACGGCACTGCCACCCAGGTTCATTCCGAGGCCATCCTTTTAGGCGCCTCGTCCCAACCAGCAATTCGCACCGCCCAAGCCCTATGGTGGCCCCACTGCTAATGCTGCTCCACACTCCAATGTGGTGACATGCTTTAAGTGTGGAGAGCCGGGTCACTATAGCCGAGAGTGTCCCCAAAACAACAACCCCATCCAAACTAGAAAGTCTATTGGCCGTGGTAAGCCCGCGGGAAAGACATTCTACGCCAAGCCAGTCACCACTGCCCGTGGCCATGTCAACTATGTTTCAGCCGAGGAGGCTCATGAGGATCCCAATGTCGTCCTTGGTACGCTCCTTGTTAACTGCCATCCGGCATCTGTTCTTTTTGATACTGGAGCATCTCATTCATTCATATCCAAGAACTATGCTCGATTGCATAACATGACATTCTGTGACATGCCCACTTCCATGGTAATTCAAACTCCGGGTTCCAAATGGCAAACCTCTAGAGTAAGCCATGGGAACGAAATTCTTGTTGATAGACTTGTCTTCCTTGCATCCTTAATAGCTCTCAAGTCCTCGGACATAAACATCATCTTGGGTATGGACTGGATGTCAGCCCATTACGCTAACATTGATTGTGCCACTAGAACCGTTCAACTTACTCACCCATCGGGCAAGACAGTCAATGTCTTAACTCGAGTGGCCAAGCGCCAACTTTACTCCCTAAATGCCAACCCCCTTCCAGACCTTGAGGATGTTCCAGTAGTCCGAGACTTTCCGGATGTCTTTCCAGAAGAACTGCCAGGTGTTCCACCTGACAGGGATGTTGAGTTTGTGATAGACCTTGTTCCAGGAACCGTGCCAATTTCTAGAAGACCTTACAAGATGGCACCCTTAGAACTAGCCGAGCTTAAGAACCAACTCGATGTGTCCTTGAAAAAGGGTTTCATCCGTCCTAGTTCCTCTCCTTGGGCTTGTCCCGTCCTCTTCGTCAAGAAGAAGGATGGAACGGATCGAATGGTTGTGGACTACCGCCCTGTCAACCTGGTCACCATCAAGAACAAATACCCGCTTCCCAGGATTAACGATCTATATGATCAGCTCGCTGGATCCTCAGTCTTTTCCAAGATGGATTTGAGGTTGGGCTACCATCAAATCAAAATCAGAAATGCGGACATTCCCAAAACGGCCTTTGTTACTCGTTATGGCCAATACGAATACACCGTGATGTCCTTCGGTTTAACCAATGCCCCAGCCACCTTCTCTCGGTTAATGAACTCGGTTTTCATGGAGTACTTGGACAAATTTGTCGTAGTATACCTCGATGACATACTCATCTACTCCAAGAATGAAGAGGAACATGCCGAACATCTAAGGCTGGTATTGATGAAACTTCGAGAGCATCGCCTTTATGCCAAATTCTCCAAGTGTGAATTTTGGTTGCCAGAAGTGACCTATCTAGGCCATGTAATCTCTGGTAAGGGTATTGCTGTCAATCCTGAGCGAGTTCAAGCCGTCCTTGATTGGACTCCACCTGAAACGGTCAAGCAAGTTCGGAGTTTCCTTGGTTTAGCGAGCTATTGCCGCCGCTTCGTCGAGAATTTCTCCAAGGTTGCTAAACCTCTAACTGAACTCCTCAAGAAAGATAAAAAGTTCGAGTGGACTTCACAATGCGAGTTCAGCTTTCAGGAACTGAAAAGACGCCTGACATCTGCTCCCGTACTGGTACCACCAGACTTCTCCAAGGACTTTATTATCTATTGCGACGCCTCGCGACAAGGATTAGGTTGCATACTCATGCAAGATCGTCAGGTAATTGCCTATGCTTCACGGCAATTACACCCACATGAGGAAAATTATCCCACACATGACCTAGAGCTTGCAGCTGTAGTCCATGCACTTAAAACCTGGCGACATTACCTTCTCGGTAATCGTTGCAAGATCTTCACCGATCACCAAAGTTTGAAATATATCTTCACCCAACCAGATTTGAATCTCAGGCAAAGACGTTGGGTCGAGTTGATCTCGGATTATGACTTAGGAATAACTTACACCCCGGGCAAAGCCAATGTCATGGCTGATGCGCTAAGCCGTAAGTCCTATTGTAACAACCTGATGTTACAACAAAGTCAACCACTTCTCCATGAGGAATTTCGTAAGCTTAATCTTCACATTGTTCCTCGAGGATTCCTTTCCACCCTGGTGGCGAAACCTACCCTTATGGATCAAATCATAACCGCCCAGCGGTATGATAAGGGCATATCCCGGATTAAGGAAAACATCGCTAGCGGAGTTGCTAAATGTTTCTCCATGGATGAGCGAGGTGTTGTCTTCTTCGAGAACCGTCTGGTGGTTCCCAAGAAACAACATCTGCGCCAGTTGATCCTTAAGGAAGCTCATGAATCCCCTCTCACCATTCATCCCGGTAGTACTAAAATGTATCAAGACCTACGCCAGAGGTTTTGGTGGACTAGGATGAAGAGAGAAATCGCTCAATACATTGCTAATTGCGACGTCTGTCGTCGTGTTAAAGCAGAGCACCAATGGCCTGCTGGCACCCTTCAACCTTTGGCTATTCCCGAATGGAAATGGGATAAAATCAGTATGGATTTCATCACTGGGTTTCCCAGGACCAAGAGAGGGAATAATGCCATTTTCGTCCTGATCGACCGTCTTTCCAAAGTAGCCCACTTTCTACCTGTTCGTGAGAGTATCACCGCTAGCCAGCTAGCCAATTTATACATCTCCCGAATAGTGTCTCTCCATGGTGTTCCATTGGAAATTAACTCAGACCGTGGGAGTCTCTTCACCTCTCAATTTTGGGAAAGTTTCCAAAATGCTATGGGAACTCGTATCTCCTTTAGCACTGCCTTCCATCCTCAATCAAGTGGTCAAGTAGAGCGAGTTAATCAAATTCTGGAAGATATGCTCCGAGCTTCTGTCATCTCGTTCGGAATAAGTTGGGAGAAATGCCTTCCATTCGCGGAGTTTGCTTATAACAATAGTTATCAAGCCAGCTTAGGCAAGGCTCCTTTTGAAGTTCTCTATGGACGAAAATGTCGAACGCCTCTTAACTGGTCAGAAACCGGGGAAAGACAACTCTTTGGCCCGGATATGATTCAGGAAGCAGAAGAGCAGGTTCGCGTTATTCATGAGAAATTGAAAACAGCCCAATCTCGTCAAAAGAGTCAATATGACCGCAAACATAAGCCTATGACTTATGAAGTCGACGAGAAGGCTTACCTTCGGGTTACTCCGTTAAAGGGAACCCATCGTTTCGGTATCAAAGGCAAATTGGCCCCTCGTTACATTGGACCCTTTCGCATTCTTGCCAAACAAGGAGAAGTTTCCTACCAATTGGAACTACCTCCGCATCTTTCCAGAGTTCACGATGTCTTCCACGTTTCACAACTCAGGCGTTGCTTCGTGGATCCTATCCGTGGAGTGGACCACGAAACGCTTGATCTACAAGATAACCTCTCCTATCGGGAATATCCCGTTCGTATCCTTGATCAGGCCGAGCGTACCACTCAATGTCAGAATATCAAGTTTCTCAAGATTCAATGGTCACACCATTCCGAGAAAGAAGCCACTTGGGAAAGGGAGGATCATCTTCGACTTGAGTACCCCACCTTCTTCCGGAGGATCCTAAATCTCGGGACGAGATTCTTTTGAGTGGGGGTGAGTTGTCACACCCTAGCTAGTTCAAGCATTAGAATGTGCATCATGTCTATTTTTCTCTTAAATTTGAAATGGGGATGACAGAACCCCCAACACTCCCCCTGGAAACAACTAGGGTTTACTAAAATTATTTTCAATGAACCTGAAATGCCCTTCTAAAAAGTTCACCCTCTTTGTCTTAGGTTAGAACCTCTGGCAAAATTAGTGCACAATTTTCTAGGTCAACAGAAGGTCATTGAATTAAATCATAAGTATTTGAATTTGGGCATTTAAATGCTATAAAATAATTTAAATGCTCAAATAATTCTGGGAATAAATGTTTTCTGTTGGAAATATTCTAAACAGAGCTTAAATTTATTTTCAGGATTTTTGGAAATGTTTTAGTATTTTTAATAGAGCTAAACAGTTGCAGTTAAATAGAAAACAGAAACTAAATCAAAAAAAAGAGGAGAAAGCAGCCCACCTGGGCCTTACCTGTGCTGGCCAAGCCACCTGGCTCGGCCCAGCCTACTGGCGCTGCCAGTCGTCCTCCTCCTCACGCCAGAAGGACGCGAGGCGCGTGCTCGCCGCGCGCCGGCCACGCGCCGACCACCTCCTGCTTTCGCCGATGCCCGGGAGACGCCCAAAGGACGCCACGCGACCCCAGTCTCCCTCTCATCCTTGCTCACTCTCCCCCTCATCTCCCTCTTTCTCTCCCGCGACGGCCGAGCGCGTACCTCGCCGCCGATCGCCGTAGTTGCCACCACAGCCACTCCCTCGCCTCTCCGACGAGCTCATTAGCTCCCCCTCGACTCCCTCGTCCTCCCCACCGAGCCACGCATCGCCAGAGGCCCTGCAACGCCGCCTTCGCCCTCGTCTTCAACCTCGGGCACCCGAGCCATCTCCGGTCGATTCGCCGCCGCCAGGACCTCCTCGAGCTCGCTGACCCCCTCTCCGACTCCGCTGTGAGCTCCTCTTCCTCTTCCCCTAGCTCCCGTGCTCGCTTGGCCCCTGTAGCCGCCGTTTCCACCGCACCTGAGAGCTTCTCGCCGCCAGCCATGGCGCAGCCGTGGCCACAGCCGTGCAAGCTCACAACGGAGCGCCTCACCGTGCTCAGTGCAGCACCAGGAACCCGTAGCCACCCCCAGCTCTTCCTCCCGTGCACCATAGCGTCAAAACCGACCTCGCCCGAACTCCGGCCGCCGCCACGAGCTCGATTCCGGCGAGCTCGCTCCACCCCAGCTCCTCACACTTGCTCCATTGGATGCGCGAGAGCCTGGGCTTCGCACGGGTGGTCTCTGTAGTCGATTTGGTCACCGGAGGGCATTTCTGAAGCCCTCCGCCGTCTCGGCCTCGCCGGCGACTCAACGCCGGCGGGATTAGCCCAGTTGACCGGTGGTTTGACCACTGACGTGGACTGGGTGGGCCCAGGTTGACTCCTTTGAGTCAATGACAAGTGCCCCCCCCCCTTCTGCTAATTATCCAGATTAGTTTCTAACTAAAATTAGTTAGCTTAATTAGTATAGTCACTGACTAGTGGGCCATGCCCAGTAATTTGGCTAACTAAACGTAGTTAGTGCACTGAGAGGCTGACAGAAGGGGCCCACCAGTCAGGTTTGACCTAGGCTGGCGCCTTTGACCTGCTGAGGTCAGCATGACGCAATGCTAACGCAGTAATGCATTTTCTGGATTTAATTTTATTCAGGAAATTCCAGAAAATAGTCAAAACTTCTAAAAATCATAGAAAATCAACCATAGCTCCAAATGCAAAGAGTTATATATGAAAAATGATCAGAAAAATACAATCTATCCATCTGTAATGGTTTCATGCATGACAAAACAAGTTTACCTTGCTGTTTAAACAGAATAAGGAAATGCAGTATTAAGGCCATGTTTAATGAGCTAATATTTGAATCTTTGATTCAAATGAGTTCATTCCTCTCTATTATAACTTGCATTAGGCCAAGACACATTCATATTGCCATGTCATAGCATGCATCATATTGTTGCATATCGTCATGTGTTGATTGTGCTCTGATGTGTTCTTCGTGGTAGGTTCTGCCTCCGAGGATATTCACGAGTATCCAACTGAAGGGCAGTATCCCGCTACCACTCCATCAGGCAAGCAACCATTGATCATTCCGATACAAACCCATGTTCTCGCTTCTGCTCTTGTTTACTGCATTAAGACAACGTGATTCAAACTGCTGTGTGCTACGGTAGTTGAACCCTTATCCTCTGCATGACATGTCATTGCCACAGTAACTAGATGAAACCCACTAGCATGTGTCGGAGTTGATTGAGCCATGTATGTGATTCCTACCTTTCTATGCCTGCTATGCTTAGAGTTGTGTCAGGTCTGGTTCATCTGGGTGATGGGCTAGAGTGAAATGCTTATGTCGGTAATGTGAGGGATGTGTTGAACATGTTTTGGTAAAGGTATCGATGAGAGGCCATGTAGGAGTACATGGTGGGTTGTTTCATTGAGGCCATCCCTAAGAACTGAGATCTGTATGTGTGATTTTAAGATTCAGCTACTACCATGCATTGGGATCCTTAATTGACCCTCTCGGCTTCTTAATCACCCTAGTACTCTGTCCAGGAGTTGCAAATAGTTTCTGGTGTTTGTAGGTTATGTGTTGGCGGCTGTGCGTAGCGCTGACCCTAGGGGTGGGCTATGTTGCGGTAGATACACCGTGGCCGGGTATGCCGGGTGCCCGTTTGGCGTCTCGGGACCCTGTTCACATCGTTCGGGGCCGTATGTGGAAACCTCGATCGGACTCCCTGTGGATGGAACCAAGATAGGCGATAAACCTGGACTAGAGACTTAAGTGTTTAGGTAGGACGTGGCCAACACCCTCGCTGGGCTTCCGCTTGAAGTTTGCCGAGTACATGTCGTGTAAGCGGTGGTAAGTGGTGAAAGCGTGTATGAAGAAGTACACCCTTGCAGGGTATAAAACTATTCGAATAGCCGCGTCCGCGGTAAAGGACTACTTGGTTGCCTATACAGTTCATAGACAAGTTAATGGACACTACTAAAAGACTCAAGATAAGTGTGAGTAACGAGGATGGCCCTCTCGTAGGATGACGAGGGAGGATCCACGGTGGAGTATTGTGTTGGTGAGTAGTGGACTCATGTGCGAAAACTATTTTACTGGTGAAGTTCCGTAGGATAGCTTAGCCAAGAGTCAAAGCTGGCTTGATGCATTAACCCCACCACCTTCTTGAGAATAAGCATGTATAGTAGATTCTGATGTAAGACTTGCTGGGTACCTTTGTACTCATGTTTGCTTAATTATTGTTTCAGAGGACACCGCCCACTCCGATGGGTTCTACATAGACCTTGACGTCGACGAGTGACTAGCCACCCAGGTGGTGATCCTGGCCATGGCGGGCCCTATGTAGATAGTCAGGCTTCGAGAAGCCTTCTTTCTTTCTAGAGTCTGTACTCAGACTAGTTGCTTCCGCATGTGCTTGTATGTTTGTATGACTTGAGTGTCGGCTCATGTGACCCCTATCTGTATGAACATGTTATGTATGGCTCTCTGGAGCCTTTAAATAAAGTATTTGAGTTGTAGAGTTTTGTTGTGATGCCATGTTGTATGTACTCATATCGGGCATATTGTGCGTATGATTGAAATGCTTGGTATGAGTGGGATCCGACAATCTAGTTGTTTATCCTTGGCAGCCTTTCTTATGGGGAAATGTAGTCTAGTGTTCCTCGAGCCATAGTAGTCCGCTACAGCCCGGTTCACCGGAGTCCTGCTAGCCCAGCACTACTGTTCAGGACACTTGACTGGCCGGCATGTGTTTCACTTCGTTCCTATGTCTGTCCCTTCAGGGAAATGTCACGCGGTGATTTCTGGAGTCCTGCCTAGCCTGCTGCAGCCCAGGTCCCCCGGAGTCCTGTTAGCCCAGTGCTACAGCCCGAAATCACTCGCTGATGACCGACATGCTCAATGTGATACATGTATGCCTGTCTCCATAGGTCTGTGCCGCTTTGGGTTCACGACTAGCCATGTCGGCCCGGGTTCTCTGTCATATGGATGCTAGCGACACTATCATATACATGAGCCAAAAGGCGCAAACGGTCCCGGGCCATGGTAAGACGACACCCGTGGGATACCGTGCGTGAGGCCGCAAAGTGATATGAGGTGTTACCGGCTAGATCGATGTGACTTGGAATCGGGGTCCTGACACTCTGCTACCGGTATTTGTCCCCTCTCGATAGACGTTGTACCAACGCTGTGATCGTTGACACTGATGAAGACCCAATGATATCTTCAGAAGTGCCAGGCAAGCAAAAACCCCTTGTTCATTCCGATACAATCCCACTCTCTCGCTCCTGCTCTCTTTTACTGCATTAGGACAACAGCGATTCAACTGTTACATGTTGCGGTAGTTGAACCCCTTTCCTCTGCATGACCTGTCATTGCCACAGTAAATAGATGAAACCCACTAGCATGAGTAGGAGTTGTTTGAGCCCTGATGTGCCTACTCATTCATGCTTGTTTGTCATGCCTGCTATTGCATAGAGTCGTGTCAGGTCTGGTTCATCGGGGATGAATCGGAGGTGTGTAAACATGTCCGACGGTGTGTGAGCTAAGTGTGTGAACACAATTTGGTAAAGGTAGCGGTGAGAGGCCATGTAGGAGTACATGGTGGGTTGTCTCACTAAAACCGTCCTCAGGAACTGAGTTCTGTGTTTGTGATCCATGAAACAGCTACTACCACACATTGGGCCCTGAAATATGACCCCGCTCGACTTATTGACCCCTCTCGTCCTCTGTCTAGGAGTTGCAACTAGTTTCTGGTGTTTGTAGGTTATGTGTTGGCGGCCGTGCGTAGCACTGACCCTAGGGGTGGGCTATGATGCGGTAGATACACTGTGGTCAGGTATGTCGGGCGCCCGTTTGGTGTCTCGGGACCCTGTACACATCGTTTGGGGCCGTTGAGGACACCCCGGCCGGATTTCCTTGCGGATGGAACCCGAATAGGCGATAAACCTGGACTAGAGACTAGTGTGGTTAGTCAGGTCATGGTCTACACCCACGTCGGCTTTCGCTTGAAGTCTGCCGAGCACATGTCGTGTGCAGACGCTAAGTGGTGGAAACATGTGTGACGAAGTACACCCCTGCAGGGTTATATATGATCTATTCGAATAGCCGTGTCTGCAGTGAAGGACTTCTAGGTTGCCTATAACAGTTCATAGACAAGTGAAAGTGGATACTCTAAAACTCGCAAGATAAGTGTGAGTGCTATGGATGGCCTTCTCATAGGGAGACGGGAGCGGATCCATAGTGGTGTATTGAATGGTGAATATGTGGACTCATGTGCGCCACCTCAAAAGAGTTGCTTGCAGTCGTAGTTCAGGTTAGATACTAAGTCAAAGCTGGCTTGCTGTAGTTAAACTCCACCACCCCCTTGTTGATACCGATGCATATGTAGCTAGTTCTGATGTAAGTCTTGCTGAGTACCTTTGTACTCACGTTTGCTTAATTTATGTTTTGCAGAGAGATTTCAGTCTCGCTAGTAGTTCCGCGTGGACTTCGACGTTTAGCCTGATACCTCAGCTTCGATCTTGTGCCCTCGGCAGTATCTAGTAGATAGTCAGGCTTCTCAGCCTTTTTCATTTATAGATGTCTGTACTCAGACATGTTAAGCTTCCGCATGTGCTTTGGTTTGTATGCTCTGAATGTTGGGTCATGAGACCCATTTTTGTATTTCTCGCTCCTCGGAGCCTAATGAATAATACTTGAGTTGTAGAGTTATGTTGTGATGCCATGTTGTATTTACACATATCAAGCATATTGTGTGTATGATTGAAATGCTTGGTATGTGTGGGATCCGACAATCTAGTTGTTTATCCATGGCAGCCTCTCTTATGGGGAAATGTAGTCTAGTGCTTCCATGAGCCATACTAGTCCGCTACAGCCCAGTTCACCGGAATCCTGTTAGCCCAACACTACTGCTCAGGACACTTGACTGGCCGGCATGTGTTTCACTTCGTTCCTGTGTCTGTCCCTTCGGGGAAATGTCACACGGTGACATCCGGAGTCCTGCCTAGCCTGCTACAGCCCGGGTTCCCGGAGTCCTGTTAGCCTAGTGCTACAGCCCGGATTCACACGCTGCTGACTGACATGCTCGATGTGATTCATGTATGCCTGTCCCCATAGGTTAGTGCCACTTTGGGTTCACGACTAGCCATGTCGGCCCGGGTTCCCTGTCATATGGATGCTAGTGACACTATCATATACGTGAGCCAAAAGGCGCAAATGGTCCCGGGCCATGGTAAGGCGACACCCATGGGAATACCGTGCGTGAGGCCGCAAAGTGATATGACGTCTTACCGGCTAGATCGATGTGACTTGGAATCGGGGTCCTGACAATTTGGCTAGGAACGTTGATAGAATTGCTCTTGATGTTGATTCTTTGAAACTTAGATCTATTCCACCTAAGCATGATATCAATGAGTCTCTAAAAGCCATGATAATTTCAATTCATGAGTGTAAGGAAAGAACCGCTAGGATGCGTGCTTCCAAAGATGCCTTTATTAAAGTGTGTTCCTCCAATTCCTATGAAAATCAAGATGAAGATCTAAAAGTTATTGATGTGTCCCCTATTAAATCTTTATTTTGCAATATTAATCTTGATGAAACTGAATATGATCTTCCTTTACCTAGAAGGCGTTCTAAAAATTCGGAGTATTTAGATCTTAATGATGAAATTGATGAAAGTGGGATTGAGAGAAATAAAAATCTAGATGTTGCTAAACCCACTATATTGGATTTCAAGGAATTTAATTATGAAAGTTGCTCTTTAATTGATTGTATTTCCTTGTTGCAATCTGTGCTAAATTCTCCACATGCTTATAGTCAAAATAAAGCCTTCACCGAACATATTGTTGATGTCTTGATGCAATCTTATGAAGAAAAACTTGAGTTGAAAGTTTATATCCCTAGAAAACTCTATGATGAGTGGGAACCAACTATTAAAATTAGAATTAAAGATCATGAGTTTTATGCTTTGTGTGATTTGGGTGCTAGTGTCTCTACTATTCCCAAGACTTTGTGTGATTTACTAGATTTCCGTAACTTTGATGATTCTCTCTAAACTTGCATCTTGCAGATTCCACTATTAAGAAACCTATGGGAAGGATTAATGATTTACTTATTGTTGCAAATAGGAATTATGTGCCCGTAGATTTCATTGTTCTTGATATAGATTGCAATCCTTCTTGCCCTATTATTCTTGGTAGACCTTTCCTTAGAACGGTTGGTGCGATTATTGATATGAAGGAAGGGAATATTAGATTTCAATTTCCATTAAAAAGGGCATGGAACACTTTCCAAGAAATAAAATAAAATTACCATATGAAACTATCATGAGAGCCACTTATGGATTGCCTACCAAAGATGGCAATACCTAGATCTATCCTCGCTTTTATGCCTAGCTAGGGGCGTTAAACGATAGCGCTTGTTGGGAGGCAACCCAATTTTATTTTTATTCCTTGATTTTTGCTCCTGATTAGTAATAAATAAATTACTTAACCACTGTTTTGGTTGTGTTTTTTGTGTTTAATTAGTGTTTGTGCCAAGTAGAACCGTTGGGAAGACTTGGGGAAAGTCCTGTTGAACTTGCTGTAAAAAACAGAAACTTTAGCGCTCACGAGAACTGCTGTTATTTTTATTTAAAGAGTGCTATTTAGTTAATTCTTTTTTAAGATTATTAATATATAAATCCTCACGCCCAGCAACTTATTTTAGAATTTTTAGGGTCCCAGATCTTGCTCTAGCTACAGATTACTACAGACTGTTCTGTTTTTGACAGATTCTGTTTTTCGTGTGTTGTTTGCTTATTTTGATGAATCTATGGCTAGTAAAATAGTTTATAATCCATAGAGAAGTTGGAATACATTAGGTTTAACACCAATATAAATATAGAATGAGTTCATTACAGTACCTTTATGTGCTCTTTTGTTTTCTTTCGCTAATGGAGCTCACGAGTTTTCTATTTTGAGTTTTGTGTTGTGAAGTTTTCAAGTTTTGGGTGAATTCTTTTGATGTATCATGGAACAAGGAGTGGAAAGAGCCTAAGCTTGGGGATTCCCATGGCACCCTCAAGATAATCCAAGGATACCAAAAAGTCAAAGCTTGGGGATGCCCCGGAAGGCATCCCCTCTTTCGTCCACTTCCATCGGTAATTTACTTGGAGCTATATTTTTATTCACCAACATGATATGTTTTTTGCTTGGAGCGTCTTGTATTATTTGTGTCTTTGTGTCTTAGTATGCCACAATCATCCTTGCTGTACACACTTTTTGAGAGAGCCATACATGAATTAAAATTTGATAGAATACTCTATGTGCTTCACTTATATCTTTTGAGCTAAGTAATTTTGCTCTATGTGCTTCACTTATATATTTTGAGCGTTATAATTTTGCTCTATGTGCTTCACTTAGATATTTTAGAGCACGGTGGTGTATTTGTTTTAAAGAAACTATTAATCTCTCATGCTTCACTTAAATTATTTTGAGAGTCTCTTAATAGCATGGTAATTTGCTTAATGATAATATGCTTGGTATTCAAGATTTGTGAAACATTCTTTTGAGTGTGTTGAATACTAAGAAAAGATTGAAGCATGATAATTGTTTTGAGATATGGAGGTGATAATATTAAAGTCATGCTAGTTGAGTACTTGCGAATTTAAAGAATACTTGTGTTAAGGTTTGTGATTCACGTAGCATGCACGTATGGTGAACCGTTATGTAACGAAGTTGGAGCATGATTTGTTTATTGATTGTCTTCCTTATGAGTGGCGGTCGGGGACGAGCGATGGTCTTTTCCTACCAATCTATCCCCTAGGAGCATGTGCGTAATATTTTGCTTTGATAACTTCTAGATTTTTGCAATAAGTATATGAGTTCCTTATGACTAATGTTGAGTCCATGGATTATACGCACTCTCACCCTTCCACCTTTGCTAGCCTCTCTAATACCGCGCACTTTTCGCCGGTATCATACACCTACCATATATCTTCCTCAAAACAGCCACCATACCTACCTATTATGGCATTTCCATAGACATTCCGAGATATATTGCCATGCAACTTTCCACCATCTAGTTCATCATGACACATTCATCATTGTCATATTCTTAGCATGATCATGTAGTTGACATAAGTATTTGTGGCAAAGCCACCGTTCATAATTTCTTCATACTTGTCACTCTTGATTCATTACATATCCTGGTACACCGCCGGAGGCATCCATATAGAGTCATACTTTGTTTTAGAATCGAGTTGTAATCATTGAGTTGTAAATAAATAAAAGTGTGATGATCATCAATCAATAGAGCATTGTCCCAAAAAAAGGAGAAAGGCCAAAGAAAAAAAAGAAGGCCCAAAAAAAGAAAATAAATAAAAAGGGGAAATGCTACAATCCTTTTTTCCACACTTGTGCTTCAAAGTAGCACCATGATATAGCGAGTCTCATATATTGTGCTTCAAAGTAGCACCATGTTCTTCATATAGAGAGTCTCATATGTTGTCACTTTCATATACTAGTGGGAATTTTACATTATAGAACTTGGCTTGTATATTCCGATAATGGGCTTCCTCAAATTGCCCTAGGTCTTCATGAGCAAGCAAGTTGGATGCACACCCACTAGTTTCTTTTGTTGAGCTTTCATACATTTATAGCTCTAGTGCATCCGTTGCATGGCAATCCCTACTCACTCACATTGATATCTATTGATGGGCATCTCCATAGCCCGTTGATACGCCTAGTTGATGTGAGACTATCTTCCCCTCCTTTTTGTCTTCTGCACAACCACCATTCTATTCCACCTATAGTGCTATATCCATGGCTCACGCTCATGTATTGCATGAAGATTGAATTTTTTTTGAAAAAGTTAGAGTATGAAACAATTGCTTGGCTTGTCATCGGGGTTATGCATGATTTAAATAGTTTGTGTGGTGAAGATGGAGCATAGCCAGACTATATGATTTTGTAGGGATAACTTTCTTTGGCCATGTTATTTTGAGAAGACATAATTGCTTTGTTAGTATGCTTGAAGTATTATTATTTTTATGTCAATATAAACTTTTGTCATGAATCTTTCTAATCTGAATATTCATACCACAATTAAGAAGATTTACATTGAAATTATGCCAAGTAGCACTCTGCATCAAAAATTCTCTTTTTATCATTTACCTACTCGAGGACGAGCAGGAATTAAGCTTGGGGATGCCTGATACGTCTCCAACGTATCTATACTTTTTGATTGCTCCATGCTATATTATCTACTATTTTGGACAATATTGGGCTTTATTTTCCACTTTTATATTATTTTTGGGACTAACCTATTAACCGGAGGCCCAGCCCAGAATTGTTGTTTTTTTGCCTATTCAGTGTTTCGGATAAACAAAATATCAAACGGAGTCCAAACGGAATAAAATCTTTGGGAACGTGATTTTCTCACCGAATGTGATCCAGGAGACTTGGACCCTGCTCCAAGGAACAAAAGAGGCGGTCACGAGGGTGGGGGGCACACCCCCTGCCTCGTGGGCCCCTTGTTGCTGCTCCAGCATACTATTTCCTCCTATATATACACATGTACCCCCAAACGATCAGAACAGGAGCCAAAAACCTAATTCCACCACCGCAACTTTCTGTATCCACGGGGTCCCATCTTCGGGCCTGTTCCGGAGCTCCGCCGGAAGAGGGCCGTCATCACAGAGGGCTTCTACATCATCCTAGCCCCTCCAATGAAGTGTGAGTTGTTTACCGCAGACCTTCGGGTCCATAGTTAGTAGATAGATGGCTTCTTCTCTCTCTTTGAATCTCAATACAAAGTTCTCCCCCTCTCTTGTGGAGATCTATTCGATGTAATCTTCTTTTTGCAGTGTGTTTGTTGAGACCGATGAATTGTGGGTTCATGATCAAGTCTATCTATGAATAATATTTGAATCTTCTCTGAATTCTTTTATGTATGATTGGTTATCTTTGCAAGTCTCTTCGAATTATCCATTTGGTTTGGCCAACTAGATTGGTAGTTCTTGCCATGGGAGAAGTGCTTAGCTTTGGGTTCGATCTTGCGGTGTCCTTACCTAGTGACAGAAGGGGCAGCAAGGCACGTATTGTATCGTTGCCATCGAGGATAACAAGATGGGGTTTATTTCATATTGCATGAATTTATCTCTCTACATCATGTCATCTTGCTTAAGGCGTTACTCTGTTTTTAACTTAATACTCTAGATGCATGCTGGATAGCGGTCGATGAGTGGAGTAATAGTAGTAGATGCAGAATCGTTTCGATCTACTTGTCACGGACGTGATGCCTATATACATGATCATGCCTAGATATTCTCATAACTATGCTCAATTCTGTCAATTGATCAACAGTAATTTGTTCACCCATCGTAGAATACTTATGCTCTTGAGAGAAGCCACTAGTGAAACATATGGCCCCGGGGTCTATTCTCATCATATCAATCTCCATCACTTTAATCTTGTGTTGCTTTTTACTTTATTGTTACTTTTTACTTTGCATCTTTATACCAAAAATACCAAAAATATTATATCTATCAGATCTCACTCTCGTAAGTGACCGTGAAGGGCTTGACAACCCCTAATCGTGTTGGTTGCGAGTAGCTATCGCTTTGTGCAGGTACGAGGGACTTGAGCGTGGGCTCCTACTGGAATGATACCTTGGTTCTCAAAAACTGAGGGAAATACTTACGCTACTTTGCTGCATCATCCCTTCCTCTTCGGGGAAAACCAACGCAAGCTCAAGACGTGGCAAGAAGGATTTCTGGCACCGTTGCCGGGGAGTCTACGCAAAAAGTCAACATACCAAGTACCCATCACAATCCCTATCTCTCTCATTACATTATTTGTCATTTGCCTCTCGTTTTCCTCTCCCCACTTCACCCTTGCCATTTTATTCGCCCTATATCTCTCTCTCTATCCCCCCTCTCTTTCTCCGTTCACTTTTGTTTGCTCGTATGGTTGGAATAGTTGTTTATTTATTACTAAACAGAGAACCTAAGATCTATGGTTCCTCATCCACTTGCTAATCTTTTTAAGAGATCCAATTATGATGAACCTTTTGCTAGTGAGTTTTGTGCACTAGATTATCTTTATGAGGTTTTGCTTGAAATTCGTGAATCTGAAAAGTGTGATGAATTACTTTATGAAGCGATTCACGGTAGATCTTTGAATGGAAAGCATGATTGCAATGATGATAGTATAAATTCTATGAATGCCAACTGTGCTAATAATATGCAAAACCCTAAGCTTGGGGATGCTAGTTTTACTATGTCCTCTACTTGTTGCAATGATCATGATTGGGGTGATTCTTCTTTTGATCTTGAAAAATTATTTAAAGCCCAAGATGAATATGAGATTGATTATAATGTTTGCAATAATATTAAAATTGGGTTTGGAAAGGTCATGACTTTAGTTAATGTCAATCCCACTATTTTGGAAGAGTGTCAACTTTGCATACATGTGGATCCTGTTAAGAATATGTTTTGTGATACCTATATTGTTGAATTTGCTTATGATCCTACATATAATGAGAGAGGAAAATATGGTTTTAGAAATTTTCATGTTACTAAATTACCTCTCGTTATGTTGAGATTGCTATTGTTTCTTTCCGCTTCCTTGCATATGCTAGTTTTTGCTTGCTATGATAATTTGTTTTCCTTTAAGATGCCTATGCATAGGAAGTATGTTAGACTTAGATGTCTTTGTCACATGCTTTATGATGCTCCTTTTGTGCTTCAATTCTTGTCTTTGTTGTGAGCATCATTAAAATTACCAATGTCTAGCTATAAGGCTTTAAAGAAAAGCGCTTGTTGGGAGAGAACCCAATATTTTTCCTTGCTGTTATTTAATAAATAATTTATTTAGACTCTGTTTTGGTTGTGTTTTTTGTGTTTAATTAGTGTTTGTGCCAAGTGGAACCGTTGGGAAGACTTGGGGAAAGTCTTGTTGAACTTGCTGTAAAAAACAGAAACTTTAGCGCTCACGAGAACTGCTGTCATTTTTATTTGAAGAGCGCTATTTAGTTAATTCTTTTTGCAGATGATTAATAGATAAATTCCTCACGTTCAGAAATTTATTTTAGAATTTTTGGGGTTCCAGAAGTTTCCGCTATCTACAGATTACTACAGAATGTTCTGTTTTTGACAGATTCTGTTTTTCGTGTGTTGTTTGCTTTTTTTGATGAATCTATGGCTAGTAAAATAGTTTATAATCCATAGAGAAGTTGGAATACAGTAGGTTTAACACCAATATAAATAAAGAATGAGTTCATTATAGTACCTTGAAGTGTTTTTTGTTTTCTTTCGCTAACGGAGCTCACGAGTTTTCTACTTTAAGTTTTGTGTTGCGAAGTTTTCAAGTTTTGGGTGAATTCTTTTGATGGATTATGGAACAAGGAGTGGCAAGAGCCTAAGCTTGGGGATGCCCATGGCACCCCCAAGATAATCCAAGGACACCAAAAAGTCAAAGCTTGGGGATGCCCCGAAAGGCATCCCCTCTTTCGTCCACTTCCATCGGTAATTTACTTGGAGCTATATTTTTATTCACCAACATGATATGTGTTTTGCTTGGAGCGACTTGTATTATTTGTGTCTTTATGTTTTAGTATGACACAATCATCCTTGATGTACACACCTTTTGAGAAAGCCACACACGAATTAAAATTTGATAGAATACTCTATGTGCTTCACTTATATCTTTTGAGCTATGTAGTTTTGCTCTATGTGCTTTACTTATATCTTTTGAGCGTTATAATTTTGCTCTATGTGCTTCACTTAGATCTTTTAGAGCACGGTGGTGGATTTGTTTTGAAGAAACTATTGATCTCTCATGCTTCACTTAAATTATTTTGAGAGTCTCTTAATAGCATGTTAATTTGCTTAATAATAATATGCTTGGTATTCAAGATTTGTGAAACTTTCTTTTGAGTGTGTTGAATACTATGAAAAGATTGAAGCATGATAATTGTTTTGATATATGGAGGTGATAATATTAGAGTCATGCTAGTTGAGTAGTTGTGAATTTAAATAATACTTGTGTTAAAGTTTGTGATTCCCGTAGCATGCACGTATGGTGAACCGTTATGTGATGAAGTCGGAGCATGATTTATTTATTGATTATCTTCCTTATGAGTGGCGGTCGGGGACGAGCGATGGTCTTTTCCTACCAATCTATCCCCCTAGGAGCATGCGCGTAATACTTTGCTTTGATAACTTCTAGATTTTTGCAATAAGTATATGAGTTCTTTATGACAAATGTTGAGTCCATGGATTATACGCACTCTCACCCTTCCACCTTTGCTAGCCTCTCTAATACCGCGCACCTTTCGCCGGTATCATACACCCACCATATACCTTCCTCAAAACAGCCACCATACCTACCTATCATGGCCTTTCCATAGCCATTCCGAGATATATTGCCATGCAACTTTCCACCGTTCCGTTTATCATGACACATTCATCATTTTCATATTGCATATCCCGGTACACCGCCGGAGGCATTCATATAGAGTCATATTTTGTTCTAAGTATCGAGTTGTAATTGTTGAGTTGTAAGAAAAAATAAAAGTGTGATGATCATCATTTTTAGAGCATTGTCCCAAGTGAGGAAAGAATGGAGACTATGATTCCCCCATAAGTCGGGATGAGACTCCGGACAAAATAAATAAATAAAAGAGGCCAAAGAAGCCCAAATAAAAAGAGAAAGAAAAGAGGCCATAAAAAAGAGAAAAGGCCCAAATAAAAAAATGAGAGAAATAGAGAGAAGGGACAATGTTACTATCCTTTTACCACACTTGTGCTTCAAAGTAGCACCATGATCTTCATAGTAGAGAGTCTCTCATGTTGTCACTTTCATATACTAGTGGGAATCTTTCATTATAGAACTTGGCTTGTATATTGCAATGATGGGCTTCCTCAAATTGCCCTAGGCCTTCATGAGCAAGCAAGTTGGATGCACACCCACTTAGTTTCTTTTTGAGCTTTCATATACTTATAGCTCTAGTGCATCCGTAGCATGGCAATCCCTACTCACTCACATTGATATCTATTGATGGGAATCTCCATAGCCCATTGATACGCCTAGTTGATGTGATACTATCTTCTCCTTTTTGTCTTCTCCACAACCACCATTCTATTCCACCTATAGTGCTATATCCATGGCTCATGCTCATGTATTGCGTGAAAATTGAAAAAGTTTGAAAAAGTTAGAGTATGAAACAATTGCTTGGCTTGTCATCGGGGTTGTGCATGATTTAAATAGTTTGTGTGCTGAAGATAGAGCATAGCCAGACTATACGATTTTGTAGGGATAACTTTCTTTGGCCATGATATTTTGAGAAGACATAATTGCTTTGTTAGTATGCTTGAAGTATTATTATTTTTATGTCAGTATAAACTTTTGTCTTGAATCTTTCAAATCTGAATATTCATATCACAATTAAGAAGATTTGCATTGAAATTATGCCAAGTAGCACTCCGCATCAAAAAATCTCTTTTTATCATTTACCTATTCGAGGACAAGCAGGAATTAAGCTTGGGGATGCCTGATACGTCTCCAACGTATCTATAATTTTTGAATGCTCCATGCTATATTATCTACTGTTTTGGACTATATTGGGCTTTATTTTCCACTTCTATATTATTTTTGGGACTAACCTATTAACCGGAGGCCCAGCCCAGAATTGCTGTTTTTTTGCCTATTTCAGTATTTCGGAGAAACCGGATATCAAACGGAGTCCAAACGGAATAAAACCTTCGGGAACATGATTTTCTCACCGAACGTGATCTAGGAGACTTGGACCCTACTCCAAGGAGTCAAAGAGGCGGTCACGAGGGTGGGGGGCGCCCCCCCTAGGGCGCGCCCCCTGCCTTGTGGGCCCCTCAGTGCTCCACCGACGTACTCCTTCCTCCTATATATACCTATGTACCCCCAAACGATCAGAACAGGAGCCAAAAACCTAATTCCACCGCCCCAACTTTCTGTATCCACGAGATCCCATATTGGGGCGTGTTCCGGAGCTCCGTCGGAAAGGGCCGTCATCACGGAGGGCTTCTACATCACCATAGCCTCTTCGACGAAGTGTGAGTAGTTTATCTCAGACCTTCGGGTCCATAGTTAGTAGCTAGATGGCTTCTTCTCTCTTTTTGGATATCAATACAAAGTTCTCCCCCTCTCTTGTGGAGATCTATTCGATGTAATCTTCTTCTTTTTGCGGTGTTTGTTGAGATTGATGAATTGTGGGTTTATGATCAAGTCTATCTATGAATAATATTTGAATCTTCTCTGAATTCTTTTATGTATGATTGGTTATGTTTGAAAGTGTCTTCGAATTATCCGTTTGGTTTGGCCAACTAGATTGGTAGTTCTTGCCATGGGAGAAGTGCTTAGCTTTGGGTTCGATCTTGCGGTGTCCTTTCCCAGTGACAGAAGGGGAAGCGAGGCACGTATTGCATCGTTGTCATCGAGCATAACAAGATGGGGTTTATTTCATATTGCATGAATTTATCTCTCTACATCATGTCATCTTGCTTAAAGCATTACTCTGTTTTTAACTTAATACTCTAGATGCATGCTGGATAGCGGTCATTGAGTGGAGTAATAGTAGTAGATGCAGAATCGTTTCGGTCTACTTGTCACGGACGTGATGCCTATATACATGGTCATGCCTAGATATTCTCATAACTATGCTCAATTCTGTCAATTGCTCAACAGTAATTTGTTCACCCACCGTAGAATACTTATGCTCTTGAGAGAAGCCACTTGTGAAACCTATGGCCCCCGGGTCTATTCTCATCATATTAATATCCATCACTTTAATCTTGCTTTGCTTTTTACTTTGCCTTTTACTTTTCACTTTGCATCTCTATATAAAAAATACCAAAAATAGTATATCTATCAGATCTCACTCTATTAAGTGACTGTGAAGGGATTGACAACCCCTAATCGCGTTGGTTGCGAGTAGCTATCGTTTTGTGCAGGTACGAGGGACTTGAGCGTGGCCTCCTACTGGATTGATACCTTGGTTCTCAAAAACTGAGGGAAATACTTACGCTACTTTGCTGCATCATCCCCTCCTCTTCGAGGAAATCCAACGCAAGCTCAAGAGGTAGCACGGGGCAGAGGGAAATGATCTTTCGGGCAGGCCCGGTTGATATGCTTGAAGTGGATGCACATGTGAAGTGAATCGTCTTTCTTGGGGACCATGACAACATTGGTGAGCCACTCAGAGTGGTATATCTCGCGGATGAACTCAGCTACCAGAAGCCGAGCCACCTCCTCACCAATTGCCTTCCTCTTCTCCACGGCAGACCGACGGAGTTGCTCTTTAACAAGTTTTGCTTTCGGGTCGACTCGCAAACAGTGCTCAGCCAGTCCCCTGGGTACACCTGGCATGTCAGAAGGCTTCAATGCAAAGATGTCCCAGTTCTCATGGAGGAACTGGATGAGCGTTTCTTCCTATTTGTTGTCGAGTGTTGTTGAGATATGAGTCGGAGCAACATTAGGATCGGTCGGGTGAATATGAACTTGCTTTGTTTCACCAGACGGCTGAAATGCAGATTCTGAAGCAGGCTTCTTGGCACATAGCAAATCTCTTGGATCTGCATTCTTCTGGTATTCTTGCATTTCCACTACTGCTATCTATTCATCGGCAATCTTTGAGCCCTTCTAGAAACACTCGTCCGGTCTCTGCCGATTACCAGTGATCACACCCTTGGGACCAGGCATCTTCAGCTTGAGGTATACGTAACATGGTCGAGCCATGAAGCGGGCATATGCAGGCCTGCCTAGAATAGCATGATAAGCACTGTGAAAATCCACAACTTCAAATGTCAACTTTTCCTTGCGATAATTCTTTGAATCGCCGAAAACCACATCAAGAGTGATCTGCCCGAGTGAATCGGCTTTTTTCTCGGGGATGACACTGTGGAAGCGCATATTGCTTTCACTGAGCTTGGACATCGGGATGCCCATCTCTCGGAGAGTCTCAACATACAAAATGTTCAGGCCACTGCCACCATCCATCAGGACTTTGGTCAACCGAGTGCCTCCAACGACTGGGTCGACCACCAACTCTTGCCGCCTTGGGGTAGCAACGCGTGCCGGTTGGTCAGATTGGTCAAATGTAATGGGAGTCTTAGACCACTTCAAATATGTAGGTGTTGCTAGGGCAACCATGTTTACTTCTCTGTTAATGACTTTCAGTCGACTTTTGATCTCAACGTCAGGAAAAATCACCAAAGTGGCATTGATGTTGGGGAAACCATCATCCTCCTCTTTGTCTTCATCCTTATCATATTCCTTCTCTTTCTCATTGGGCTGGCCATCTCGGAACTGCTGGATAAGGAGTCGACACTGTCGAGTGGTATGCTTGGGATAAATTAGGTTCCCCTCTTCATCCTTCTTGGTGTGTATATGGCACGGCAAATCTAACACATCATTCCCTGCTGAGTCTTTCACCTTTTTGGGGACCCATGGCCCTTTAGGTTTTCCCTTAAATTTTCCCTAGCTCACCACTGCGGTTTCACCAGGAGCGGAGAGTTTGGCTTTGCACTTCTGTTTCCGATTGGAATTACCCCCCTCCAGTGTCTTGGGCGACTGGTTTGTTCTTGCCACTCCGGAGTCGGTCTTATTCCTCACTGTTAGCATACCGAGTGGCTATTTCCATCATTTGGGTCAGAGTCATATCTCCTGTCCGACCGAATTTCAGGTTAAGCTCTCTGTACCGAACGCCCTCCTTGAAAGTACAAACTGCTTGGTGTGGTGACACGTTTTCCACTGTGTGGTGCAAAGTGGTCCATCTCTAGATCTAATCCCTCTAAGTTTCATTCGATTTCTCAACACAATGTTGCAATTCTGTCAGCCCTGCAGGTCGCTTGCAGGTGCCCACAAACGTCCTAACAAACACTCGGGCCAACTCTTCCCAACTGACTATGCTGCCAGGAGCCAACTAATTCAGCTAAGCCCTGGCTGACCCTTCCAACATCAAAGGAAGATGTTTCATGGCTACCTCATCATTACCACCACAAATCTGTACAACCACTCGGTAATCCTCTAGCCAAGTGTCAGGTTTGGATTCATCGGTAAACTTACTTACCCCAGTCGCCAACCTGAAGTTGGGAGGGATTTCCGCGGCCCTGATAGCACTGCTGAAACACTCAGGTACTGATACATGTACTCGGCTGCTCGTTGGTCGATCTCTGTCCTGTCCTTCTCTATGAGCTCTGTTCTGGTTGACCAGACCTTGTACCAAAATTGACCTTGCATTAAATCTGGGTTCTCTGGGGTCGACTGGATGTCTTCGCTCATCACCATATGGACGCCTGTCATCGGGTCGCCGGGGTGCATATGATCCGCCCCTTGGAGGGGGTGTGAGCACTCGATGGCGGTCTTCACGGACGAAGCGATGATCATATTGCTCGTGGTTCCGACCCATGTACTTCTCTTGTCGGTGCCCACGTCCCTCATGCCGTAGAGGTGATCTTGGGTTGTGGGCCGACTGGACGGTGTCCGCCACCACGGATCTGCTATGGATCCTGTTGTGGGACTGGGAAACTGTTGTGTTCTGCTCTCCCGCTGCTCGAAGCAACACCCAAATCTACATCAAACCCCTTCCAGCCTCAGACTAGGACAGCTGGATCGACTCTGCTATGCGGGCCCCAGCAATAAGATTCTGAATTAGAGTGCGGTATACCTAAGGTTCGGGTGAGAACAATTGCCGCTGTCGTCGACTGGATTCTGGAATCAGACGCCGAGCGCGTTCGTTGAGTGAATGCTGAAGGTTCTCCAGTCGCGCGCGCTCAGCCAACATGGTCAGGTGCGCAGCCTCCAAGGCTCGAGCCTCAGAGGTTTCCTCGATGATGGGAATGTGGAGTGCCTCCATATTGCAATGATGCAGCTCCTCCCTCTGCTGCGAAGTGAGGGCTTGAGGATGATATTCTTCGTGAACATGCGACGAATCACCGCCACCATCGCCGCCATCGCTATGGCGGAAACCAGGCGGGCTGCATGGTGTGTCGACCATCAGGACTTCTGCTGCAGGGTCGCTGTTGTCACACTCGGATAGGGTCTCGACAGAGCCAGTCGATAGGTCAAACAGCCCGTAGAGAGATTCGTCGGGCTCGATTACCGTGACTTGAGGGGTGGTCGATTGACGAGCCACCGCGTGCTTGATCCACTGCTGAAGCCGCGATCGACCAGATCGCCTGCGACGGTGAGCAGCGAGAAGCGAAAATGTTGCGGGAGCCTGCCAATACGGGGTCGACGACTTCCGCAGAAGGATGCTGCGGACGCATGCGCGGAAGTGTGTCGCCCCGCGGATAGGGAGCCTCTCGATGTCGAGAGGAGCCTCTTGGAGCCAGGCGGAGTCGTCGGCGATGAAAACGAGCGCGCCGAGACGGATCTCGCGGCCCTCAGCCAGACCACCGCCGGAAACCATGATGATGGGAATCGGAAAAATTGCAACCTCACCGGAAGTCGCTAAGACACCCGCCCCACAGTGGGCGCCAACTGTCGTTGTTCTGAGTCTGACAGTAGAATGGGGGGTACGTAGGAGGAGGCAAGATCCTAGCTATGGTGAGGTTGTGCATGCAAGATTTACAAGTTCAGGCCCTTCCCGGAGGAAGTAAAAGCCCTACGTCTCGGTGCCCTAAGGCGGTCGACTGGATTATGCGTGAAATTACAGGGGGTGCGAACCCTTGTCTCAGTTGAGGGGTGGCTTATATAGAGTGCGCTAGGACCCCAGCCAACCTGCGTTACAAGGAGTTCAATGTACATTAAGGTGGGAAGTTACTGGTAACGCTAGCAATAAAGACATATAAATGATCATTAACGCTACGGAGTGAACGCCCGACCGTTGCCATCCTGTGTGACTTTTCCGAGTGGTTTCTTGTACAGTCGAATGATGATATATTGGTTGAATGGAATTGGGTTATCCGAGTGGAGTTGTTTGTCGAGTGGGTTGCACTCTTAGGTGATTCCAGTCGGTGGATGCTACTGTGCTTTGAATGTTGTTGATCTTAGGGTAGTGTCCTTGGGAATGGCGTCTAGGTCAGGCCTATTACCGTACCCTAGGTACATGTCATCGTCAGGCAGTATATGGCTCATGTGTCTGAGAAGAAGTCAAGGATTCATCACAAGGAGGTCATGCGTCAGCTTGGTGCTACAGTCAATAGTGGGCCTGAGGGCAACATCACTGATGAGGAGGGGTGGATTTCTCAGCACTGCCCCTAGATGGATTCAGAGTTTGAGCATCCCACTATGGATGATGGAGATGCTGGCGACCACGCGGGGATGTGATGATGGAGATCTTCAGCATTGCTATCACATGTGATCGTAGCAGCACTCTTTGTCCTTTTGGTGTCTCAATGCCGAAGGGGGAGAGAGTTTAGGGATTTGCCGAGTTGCAAGTGTGTTTTTCTGTGTCTTTCAATGGGGGTGTGATATGTATCCAACATATCTATAATTTTTTATTGTTCCATGTTGTTTTATAATCAATCTTGGATGTTTTATAATCATTTTATATCATTTTTGGTACTAACCTATTGACATAGTGCCAAGTGCCAGTTGCTGTTTTTCCATGTTCTTTACATCGCAGGAAATCAATATTAAACGGACTCCAAATGCCATGAAACTTTACGGAGATCTTTTATGGACCATAAGGAAGATGTTGGGCCCTGGTTGCACCTGGGGGGAGTCCTGAGGAGGGGACAACCCACCAGGGCACGCCAGGAGGCCCAGGCACGCCCTAGTGGGTTGTGCCCACCTCAGGTGCCCCCGGACCACCTCTTTGCTCTATAAATACCCCAAAAATCCCAAAACCCTCGGGGAGTCGACGAAATATTCATCCAGCCACCGCAGAGTCCAGAACCACCCGATCCAATCTAGACACCATCACAGAGGGGTTCACCACTTCCATTGGTGCCTCTCTGATGATGCGTGAGTAGTTCTTTATAGACCTTCGGGTCCGTAGTTAGTAGCTAGATGACTTCATCTCTCTCTCTCTTGATTCTCAATACAATGGTCTATTGGAGATCCATATGATGTAACTCTTTTGTGGTGTGTTTGTTGGGATCGATGAACTTTGAGTTTATGATCAGATCTATCTTTTTATATCCATGAAAGTATTTGAGTTTCTTTGATCTCTTTTATGAATGATCTCTTATAGCCTCGTATTTCTTCTCCGATATTTGAGTTTTTTTGGCCAACTTGATCTATTTATCTTGCAATGGGAAGAGGTGCCCGGTACTGGGTTCGATCTTACGGTACTTGATCCCAGTGACAGAAAGGTAACCAACACGTATGTATCATTGCAACAAAGGATAAAGAGATGTGATCTATATCTACAGCCATAGATAAACGGATCTCGTCTACATCATGTCATCGTTCTTATTGCATTACCCCATTTTTCCATGAACTTAGTACACTGGATGCATGCTGGATAGCAGTCGATGTGTGGAGTAATAGTAGTAAATGCAGGCAGGAGTCGGTCTACTAATCTTGGACATGATGCCTATGTAATGATCATTGCTTGGGTATCACCATAATTATTTGAGGTTCTATCAATTGCCTAACAGTAATTTGTTTACCAACCATTTGCTATTTTTCTCGAGAGAGCCCACTAGTGAAACCTACAACCCCGGGTCTTCTTTCTCATATATTTGCCTTTTCGATCTATTTTTCTCTTGCTTTTATTTTCAGATCTATTAAACCAAAAATACAAAAATACTTTGTTGCACTTTATTTTATTTGGGATCTATTATTTCAATCTATCACAACTTTCTCCCGTCCTCGTGCTATTTCTAGCGTCGTTACCCGAACGGGATTGACAACCCCTTTACGTCGAGTTGCGAGTGGTTGTTATTTGTGTGCATGGGCTGTTTACGTTGTGTTGCTTGGTTCTCCTACTGGTTCCATAACCTTGGTTGCGTATCTGAGGGAAATACCTACCGCCGCTATGCTGCATCATCCCTTCCTCTTTGGGGAAAAACCAATGTAGCTTCAAGCGACATCAAAAGTTATTTCTGGCGCTGTTGCCGGGGAGGATCAAGTCAAGATAGTCTCCCAGCCACGCACCATTTCTGGCGCTGTGGCCAGGGAGGATCAAGTCAAGATAGTCTCCCGGCCACGCACCAATTCTGGCACCGTTGCCGAGGAGGATCTTCATCATAACTAGGTTCCTAATCACAAATCTCATCTCCTCACGATTTACATTATTTTCCATTTGCCTCTCATTTTCCTCTCCCCCGCTTCACAAAAATTTTCCGTTTTATTCGCCTCTCTTTTTTCCGTTCGTCGTTTTCTTGCCGAATCTGTTTTTGTGTCCTTTCTTGTTTGCGAAATCATGATACCTCAAAGAAAATATTATGATGTTCCTTACCCAAATATTTTGCTTGAAATTGAGAAAAGTACAAAGGAATATATGACTACACAATCTGAGCATAAAAAGTATTTTACTGAAGAACTTAACGAGCACTCTGTTGTGCTTGATGCTATTACAAAACAGCTTGATCATATCAGTAGAGAAGTTTGCAATCTCCAATCTAAGTATTCTTTTGCCGAAATTTTGCTAGGAAAAATATCTGATGCACAAGCTACCTTAGTAAATCAAATGGCCGCTAAACCAATCTCACTAGAGGATAAAAGTGATCAAGATCTTAAAATGATTGGTGTTTCTTCTATTGATTCCTTGTTTAGTAAAGTTAATGTTGATGAAAAAGGGACTGGAGAAGAGTCAACTTTAGGTAGAAGGCGTCCCAATATTTTGGAGGGTGAAAATCTTGTTGGAAAATTGATGAAAGTGGGTTTGGAGAGGTCAAAACTATAGCTAGTGATGCACCCACTATTTTGGATTACAAAGACTTTAGTTATGATAGTTTCTCTTTGATTGATTGTATTTATTTGTTGCAATCCATGATAAATTCACCCCATGCTTATGAACAAAACAAAGCTTTTACTAAACATATTGTTGATGCTATGATGAAAGCTCTTGAAGAGAAATTGGAATTGGAAGTTTCAATTCCTTGAAAATTGCATGATGAGTGGGAACCTACTATCAACGTAAATATTAAAAATTATGAGTGTTTTGCTTTGTGTGACTTGGGTGCTAGTGTTTCTACAATTCCGAAATCTTTATGTGATGTGCTTGGTCTTACCAATCTTGAAGAATGTTCTTTGAATTTGCACTTTGCGGATTCTACTATTAAAAAGCCTATGGGAATAATTAATGATGTTCTTATTCTTGCAAATAGAAATTATGCGCCCATAGATTTTATTGTTCTTGATATTGATTGCAATCTGTCTTGTCTAATTATTCTTGGTATATTGTTTTTAGGCACTATCAGTGCCGTGATTGATATGAAAGAAGGCAATATTAAGTTCCAATTTCCTTTGAGGAAGGGTATGGAACACTTTCCTAGAACTAGAATTAATCCACCTTATGAACCAATCATGAGGGCATCTTATGGATCTCGAACCAAAGATGACAAAACTTAGATCCTTGCTTTATGCCTAGCTAAGGGCGTAAAACTATAACACTTGTTGGGAGGGAACCCAATGAATAAAATTTATTTTTGCTTTTTGCTTCCTTTTTTGAGTGTTAGAACAATTATGCTACTGTTATGATTGTGTTTTTTGTGTTTTAATTAGTGTTTGTGCCCAGTAAAGCCTTTAGGATCTTCTTGGGCAACAGTTGTTTGATCTTGCTGAAAAACAGACAGTTTTGCGCTCAGAAAAATAATTTTCATTTCCTACCAGAGAGCGATAAAATACCCATTCTAATTGCGGTAGATCAATATACAAATTTCTCAGGACGCCCTAATTTTTCAGAGTTTTTTGAGATACAGAAGTATTCAAAATAGTCAGATTGCTACAGACTGTTCTGTTTTGACAGATTCTGTTTTCTTTGTGTTGTGTGCTTATTTTGGTGGCTCTATGGTTTTCTTTGATGAGTTTTTGCCATATAAAAGTTGGAATACAGTAGATATAATACAAAAAAAATATGAATTGGTTCGATTCAGCACTTATAGTAGTGATTTATTATTCTTATACTAACGGATCTCACGAAGGCTTTGTTGAGTTTTGTGTGATTGAAGTTTTCAAGTTTTGGGTTATCTTACGATGGATGAAGGAAGGATGTAAGAGCCTAAGGTTGGGGATGCCCCGGCATCCCAATCTATTATCAGAAAATGAGCAACCAACTAAGCTTGGGGATGCCCCCAAGTGGCATCCCCGCTTTCTTCCAACAACTATCGGTATTTTACTCGAGATTATATTTTTATTCATCACATGATATGTGTTTTGCTTGGAGCATCTTTTATGATATGTGTCTTTGCTTATTTTATTTTGTGTTTTAAGTCATCAATCCTTGCTGGACACACCTGTTTGAGAGAACCAAAATTATATCTTGACTTGTTAGAATTGCTCTCTATGCTTAACTTAAATTCTTTATGAGCAATGGACTTGCTCTAGTGCTTCACTTGTATCTTTTGAGCACTGCGTGCTTTGTTATTTTTGAAGAAATGCGTTCTTGCTTTACTTAGATTTATTTGGGAGTTAGTAAAAAATTTAAGAAATTCTCTCTTTCTTCACTTAAATTATTTTGAGAGAAAGAAAATTTGTTATGCTCATGATCTTCACTTATATTTGTTTGAGCTTATGAAAAGCAACACATGAAAATTAGTCCCAAAGTGATAGATATCCAAGAAGGATAAAGAAGAAAAAATAAGAAGAAAAAAATGTCATGAAGATCATTGGACAAAATAAACCTGATTCTTAGTAATAGTTTTGAGATATGATGATGTGATATGTGAGTCATCTTGATGAGTAACTATGCTTTAGTAAGAATATTGGTGTTAAGGTTTGTGATTCCCTATGCATGAACGAAAGTCGATAATCATGCAATGAAATTATATCCTACTTGTGGTGCATTATTTGGTGTTAATTATGCATAATGCTTGCTTATGAGATTATTCATTACTTGGTTGGTCGCTTCCCAATCTTTTGCTAGCCTTCTCTTCTGTGTGTTTGTTTCGCTCGCGGAGCGGTGAGGGGTGGCTAATATTTTCCATGCTAGATGTGTTATTCTCAAGATGAGTGTTTATTCACTTGTCATTGCACAAGAGTAAGGCAAAGGTATTATGCCCAGTCCCGAAATGCAAAAACAAATGAATTTACTTTTTGTTGTCAAATAATAAATTCCTTCGAAAGTGTTGGTATGGAGGGCACCCGTGGATACGGTTTGCCATGGAAAGTGAAAGTATGGTGGGAAAAGGAATAAACTTTATTTTCTGTTTGGGATCCGCCTATGATATATATATGCATGGAAAGTATTGGGAACTCTAAGTCGTTTTCGTTGGTGGGATGGATACACCACCCAAAATGTTTTTATCTCTAAGTTTTTCGCTTTGAGCTCTGGCACCTCTACAAATCCCTACTTCCCTCTGCGAAGGGCCTATCTTTTACTTCATGCAATTTTTATTTTGAGTCTCTATCTTCTCTTGCAAAAGCACCAACTAGGAGGCAATATGATCATGCTTAAGTATTGGGTGTAGTTAATATTCAAGTGTATTTCATGAATGGATCAATGTTTGAGCATGATGGGCTAGGGATAACTTATTTTAGCATTGATATTTTGAAATACATGGTTGCTTGTTGATATGCTTGAGTATCTAAATTATTGTGTCAAAACTAGACTATTGCTTTGAATCACATAAAAGTCCAAATGTCCATGCTATAAAGAATATAATATGATATGACATGATGAACAACACTCCATATCAAAAATTCTGTTTTTATCACTTACCTAGTCGAGGACGAGTAGGAGTTAAGCTTGGGGATGTTGATACGTCTCCAACATATCCATAATTTTTGATTGTTCCATGTTGTTTTATTATCAATCTTGGATGTTGTTTAATCATTTTATAGTCATTTTATATCATTTTTGGTATTAACCTATTGACATAGTGCCAAGTGCTAGTTGCTGTTTTTTTTCATATTTTTTACATCGCAGAAAATACATATCAAACGGAGTCCAAATGCCACAAAACTTTACAGAGATTTTTGATGGACCAGAAGGAAGATGTTGGGCCCTGGTTGCACCTGGGGGGAGTCCCGAGGAGGGGACAACCCAACAGGGCGCGCCAAGAGGCCCAGGCATGCCCTGGTGGGTTGTGCCCACCTCGGGTGCCCCCCGGACCGCCTCTTTGCTCTATAAATACCCCAAAAATCCCATAACCCTAGGGGAATCAATGAAATATTCATCCAGCCACCACAGAGTCCAGAACCACCAGGTCCAATCTAGACACCATCATGGAGGGGTTCACCACTTCCATTGGTGCCTCTTCGATGATGCATGAGTAGTTCTTTGTAGACCTCTGGGTCCGTAGTTAGTAGCTAGATGGCTTCATCTCTCTCTCTTGATTCTCAATACAATGGTCTCCTGGAGATCCATATGATGTAAATCTTTTGCGGTGTGTTTGTTGGGATCGATGATTTTGAGTTTATAATCAGATCTATCTTTTTATATCCATGAAAGTATTTGAGTTTCTTTGATGTCTTTTATGCATGATCTCTTATAGCATCGTATTTCTTCTCCAATATTTGGGTTTTGTTTGGCCAACTTGATCTATTTATCTTGCAATGGGAAGAGGTGCCCGGTACTGGGTTCGATCTTACGGTGCTTGATCCCAGTGACAGAAAGGGAACCGACACGTATCTATCGTTGCTACTTAGGATAAAAAGATGGGATCTATATCTACCGCCATAGATAAAGGATCTCGTCTACATCATGTCATCGTTCTTATTGCATTACTCTGTTTTTCCATGAACTTAATACACTAGATGCATGCTGGATAGTGGTCGATGTGTGGAGTAATAGTAGTAGATGTAGGCAGGAGTCGGTCTACTAATCTTGGATGTGATGCCTATGTAATGATCATTGACTGGATATCATCATAAATGTTTGAGGTTCTATCAATTGCCCAACAGTAATTTGTTTACCCACAATTTGCTATTTTTCTCGAGAGAAGCCACTAGTGAAACCTACGGCCCCGGGTCTTCTTATATATTTGCCTTTGCGATCTATTTTCCTCTTGCTTTTATTTCAGATCTATTAAACCAAAAATACAAAAATACTTTGCTGCACTTTATTTTATTTGCGATCTATTATTTCAATCTATCACAACTTTCTCCCGTCCTCGTGCCATTTCTGGCGCCGTTATTCGAAATGGATTGATAACCCCTTTAACACGTCGGGTTGTGAGTGGTTGTTATTTGTGTGCAGGGGTTGTTTATGTTGTGTTGTTTGGTTCTCCTACTGGTTCGATAACCTTGGTTTCATATCTGAGGGAAATACCTACAGCCGCTGTGCTGCATCATCCCTTCCTCTTTGGGGAAAAACCAACGTAGCTTGAAGCGACATCAGGGTCATGCATGAACAAACAAGGATCATGTTATAATGCTACCTCCGTTCTAAGCAAAATAAGATGTATAAAGGATAAACATCACATGCAATCAAAATATGTGACATGATATGGCCATCATCATCTTTGTGCTTTTGATCTCCATCTCCAAAGCATCCTCATAATCTCCATTGTCACCGGCTCGACACCTTGATCGCCATCGTAGCGTCGTTGCGTCGAGGTCATCACACTAACTATTGCTACTACAACTATCGCTAACGCATAGTGATAAAGTAAAGCAATTACATGGTGCTTGCACTTCATACAGTAAAGAGACAACCCTAAGGTTCCTATCAGTTTTCGATATTACAAAACATGATCATCACATACATCAACATATATCACATCATATCTTGACCATATCACATCACAACATGCCCTGCCAAAACAAGCTAGACGTCCTCTACTTTGTTGTTACAAGTTTTACGTAGCTGCTACAGGCTTCTAGCAAGAACCGTTATTACCTATGCATAAAACCACAATGGTGATTCATCAAGTTTGCTGTTTTCACCTTCTTCAAGGACCGGTCGTAGTCAAATTTGATTCAACTAAAGTAGGAGAAACAGACACCCGCCAGCCACCTTTATGCAAAACTAGTTGCATGTCAGTCGGTGGAACCGGTCTCATGTGCTTGGACATGTGAGGTTGGTCTGGGCCGCTTCATCGCACAATACCACCGAATCAAAATAAGACGTTGGTGGTAAGAAGTATGACTATCACCGCCCACAACTCTTTGTGTTCTACTCATGCATATCATCTACGCATCAACCTGGCTCTGATGCCACTGTTGGGAATCGTCACATGGAAAACAAAAAATTGTAAGCACACGCAATGATCTATCCATGGAGGTGCATAACAATGAGGGGGAGAGTGTGTCTACGTACCCTCGTAGACCATAAGCGTAAGCGTTTCTCAACGCGGTTGATGTAGTCGAACTTCTTCGCGCTTCAATCGATCAAGTACCGAACGCACGGCACCTCCGTGTTCTGCACACGTTCAGCTTGGTGACGTCCCTTGCCTTCTTGATCCAGCAAGACATCAAGGTAGTAGATGAGTTCTGTCAGCACGACAACATGGTGAAGTGATCGTCGCAAGGTTTCGCCTAAGCACTACGAAAATATGATCGGGGGGTGTAAACCGTGGAGGGGGCGCCGCACACGGCAAAACAATTGTCTGTTCTGTGCTAGGGCGCCCCACATATATATAGGTGGGAGGGAGAGGGGAGGCAGCCATGAGGCACCCCAAGTAGGCCGAATCCTACTTTGGGTCCTCCCAAGTGGCGCGCCCCCTTGCCTTATTTGTCGGAGGGGGGAGGAAAGATGGGGAGGGGGGAAGGAAGGGGGAATCCTATTCCCTCTCTTTCCTTTCCTCCATCCCATTTCCTTCTCCACCTTGGCCGGCCCATATGGGGGGTACACCAGCCCCTTGTGGCTGGTGCATTTCCCCTCTTGGGCCATTAGGCCCATATCTTTTGCCCGGGGTGCCCGGAACCCCTTCTGGTGACCCGATAAGTACCCGGTAACCCCCGAAACACTTCCGGTGTCTGAATACTATCGTCCAATACATTAATCTTTACCTCTCGACCTTTTCGAGACTCCTCGTCATGTCTGTGATCTCATCCAGGACTCCGAACAACATTCGATCACCAAATCACATAACTCATATAATACTATATCGTCATCGAATTTTAAGCGTGCGGACTCTACGGGTTCGAGAACTATGTAGACATGAACGAGACACCTCTCCGGTCAATAACCAATAGTGGAACCTGGATGCCCATATTGGCTCCTACATATTCTATGAAGATCTTTACCAGTCGAACCATTATGACAACATACGTAATTCCCTTTGTCCATCGGTATGTTACTTGCTCGAGATTCGATCGTTGGTATCTTCATACCTAGTTCAATCTCATTACCAGCAAGTCTATTTACTCGTTCTGTAATACGTCACCTTGTGACTAACTCCTTAGTCATTTGCTTTCAAGCTTATGATGTGTATTACTGAGAGGGCCCAGAATACCTCTCCGATACTCGGAGTGACAAATCATAATGTTGATCTATGCCAACTCAACAAACACCTTCGAAGATACATGTAGAGCATCTTTATGATCATCCAGTTACGTTGTGACGTTTGATAGCACACAAGGTATTCCTCCGGTATCCGGGAGTTGCATAATATCATAGTCGAAGGAATATGTATTTAACATGAAGAAAGCAATATCAATAAAACTGAATGATCATTATGGTAAGCTAACGGATGGGTCTTGTCCATCACATCATTCTCCTAATGATGTGATCTCGTTATCAAATACAACACATGTCTATGGTTAGGAAACCTTAACTATCTTTGATCAACGAGCTAGTCTAGTAGAGGCTTACTAGAGACACGGTATGTTTTTATGTATTCACACATGTATTTAGGTTTCTGATCAATACATTTCTAGCATGAATAATAAACCTTTATCATGAATAAGGAAATCTAAAATAACAACTTTATTATTGCCTCTAGGGCATATTTCCTTCAGTCCCCCACTTGCACTAGAGTCAATAATCTAGTTCACATCACCATGTGATTAACACCCGTAGTTCACATCTACATGTGACTAACACCCAGAGAGTTTACTAGAGTCAATAATCTATTTGACATCGCCATGTGATTAACACCGAAAGAGTACTAAGGTATGATCATGTTTTGCTTGTGAGAGAGGTTTAGTCAATGATTCTGCCACATTCAGATCCATGTGTATTTTCCAAGTTTCTATGTCTACAATGCTCTGCATGGAGCTACTCTAGATAATTGCTCCCACTTTCAATACATATCCAGATTGAGACTCAGAGTCATCTGAATCGCTGTTAAAGCTTGCATTGACGTAACCCTTTACGACGAAGTCTTTATCACCTCCATAACCGAGAATTATTTCCTTAGTCCTCTTAGGTAACTAAGGATAATTTTGACCATTGTCCAGTGATCTACTCCTGGATCACTATTTTACCCCCTCGCCAAACTCATGGCAAGGTACACAATAGGTCTGGTACATAGTATGTCATACTTTATAGAACCTATGGCTGAGGCATAGGCAATGACTTTCATTCTCTCTCTATCTTCTACCGTGGTCGGGTTTTGAGTCTTACTCAACTTCACACCTTGCGACACAGGCAAGAACCCTTTCTTTGACTGATCCATTTTGACTTCCTCAAAATCTTGTCAAGGTATGTGCTTTTTGAAAGTCCTATTAAGCATCTTGATCTATCCCTATAGATCTTGATGCCCAATATATAAGTAGCTTCACCGAGGTCTTTCATTGAAAATTTGTTATTCAAGTATCCTTTTATGTTATGCAGAAATTTTATATCATTTCCAATCAATAATATGTCATCCACATGTAATATCAAAAATGCTACGGAGCTCCAACTCACTTTCTTGTAAATACAGGCTTCACCATAAGTCTGTATACACCATGCACTTTGATCACCTCATCAAAGCGTATATTCCAACTCCAAGATGCTTGTGTTGGATCATGGGTTCCGGCAAATCCTTGAGGTTCAAACACCGGGGTGCGCATGAAGATATCTCTCTCTCTCTCTCTGGCTCACTCTTGCAACAATCTCTAGGCCTAGCTCGCCGAACCCAAGGAACAAGAGACATGAGAGTTTATACTGGTTCGGGCCACCGTTGTGGTGTAATACCCTACTCCAGTGTGGTGTTGTGGATTGCCTCGTAGGCTGAGGATGAACTAGTACAAAGGATGAATAGCCTCCTGAGAAGAGGTGTTCTTGAGCTCGGTGAGCTTGTGTGTGGGGGGATGGTCTCGAAGATCCATCCTCATATGAGTCGGTCCTTGACTATGGTGGTGGCTAGCCCTATTTATAGAGGCCCTGGTCCTCTTCCCAAATGTTTAGGCGGGAAGGGATCCCACAATGGCCAATTTCGAAGGGAGACAACTAGTACAAGTTATCCTGACGAAAGGTGGTCTTCGCCTACCAAAGGCTCTGGTGGTGACGCCACCGTGGACTCCGCAGTGACCTCCGTCCTGCCGTCCTGCTGGTCTTGGTCTTGTTGCACCAATATGGAAACCTTTGCCTGATGCCTCAGGACTCCTCGCCTGCGCTTGCCCCTTTAGCACCAAAGAGGATACTTGCACTCTGCGCCCGCTGGCGCCCGCCTGGTCTTGGTCATCATGGCTCACGTCACGTGAACCTCGCGAGGTGCCCTTTGCATAGATATCTCCACTCCTTGGGAGACAGCCTAGGGAGGCTGCCCTAGAGGAGGTCTTGGTGTCGTCCGCCTCGCGAGGTTGGGCCCCTCGCGAGGGTCTTGAGTGGTTGCTGGTGAAGATGGGCCATACCAGGCCGTTGGTGGTGCCACGCCCTGGGCCACAGGCAGGAAAGTCCCCCATTCCCAGGATGCCGACAGTAGCCCCTGGGCCCAAGGCACGCTCAGACTTGGCTTCGAGGTGAAGCCAAGGGTCAAGTGAGGAGCGTCGCGTGCCCCAATAGCCTGCGGCTTTGATTGACGTGTGGCAATTGACAGGTCGTGGGCATCTTCACTTTCCCACGCTGCCTCAGAAACTGCGTGACTTGACGAGACCCTGCTGCATGCAGAAGAAAATCATCATAACCTTAGATCATGGAGGCCGGCGGTTGGCCTCCCTCTGGCTATAAATGAGGGAGGGGCGGAGCCCCCGTTGCTCATCTCTTCCTTCGTCCCGCTTGCTTCCTCTTCTTCCTCTTTGCTTTGTCGTCTTGCAGCGACACCCATGGTGCCGATGAAGAGATTCATGGCTGAGAAGAAGGGGAAGGCGCGCGAGGAGGGGCCTGACTCTCCGGCGCCCAAGTGGGGCCATGGCCGCCCCCGCAAGCACGCCGTGACTCCTGTCGTGGAAGCTCGGGGGCGCGGGCGGACTTCCTCGGGGTCTGGCACCGTTGCTGGCGGCCACGGAGGCATCCCCTCATGTGGTGGGAGTTGCCCAAGATGCCGTAGTCATGTCCACGAGGGGAGGCGCGCCATGGTCGCCCGACCTCCTCGGCCATGTTTCCATTCGGTGGAGGTGCTACCGGAGTTCCTCGTGTGATCGGAGAACCCGGCCGTCACCTGGCTTCAGCTTTCGCGCTCCTTTGTCGCTGAGCTTCCGGCCTCCGGTCCCGGCAACCTCTGGCTGCAGGCCGATGGCTGCTGCAGCAAGGCTTCGTGGGTTGCAGTGCAGGTCTCCACCGCGGGAAACGTAGCCCTAGCCCGCGGATAGCAGACATTTGCCCGCACACGCGGCTTGGGCGGGTGGTGCACCCTCCACTTCAAATACGACGGTGTTGCGACCCTCTTCGTGAGGGTGTTCGGGGAAGATGGTCACCGCGCCGGGTGCTTCCCTGAAGACGGCGATGGCGACGAAGTACTCAGCCTTGGCAACAGACGCGACGAGGACGAGGGCGGCCTTGCCCCCAGCGATGGTCGCGGCTTGTTCGGCGATGGCAGCTCCTCCTCCAACGAGAGCTCCAGCAGTGGCGGCTACGACCAGCCGCCATGTAGTTGGGCTCGCTTCGAGGATGGCGGCGGGTCGTCCCGTCGCCGCACCACGGTGAAGCACGAGGATGGCTCCGGCTGAATCCGGGGGCCGATCCTCGCGAGCATCCGCGCCGTAGGAGCCGCTTTGTGTAAGTGCATCTAGTGCCACCCCTAGTTGGTTTTGGAGTATTGACGACAAACCTAGTTGAGGGACTAATGTGTTTGTGAGAATTGTAGGATAACACAGGTAGAAGTCCCTCATTGATTCGGTTTTCCTACCAGAGATGACCCCTAAAAATGTAAGAAGACATTAAAGACAAAGGTGGTATGTGAAGACATTCACATTGAAGACTATGACAAGAGAAGACATCGCATGAAGACTATGGAGCGCGAAGACTTAGTTCTTTCGTCGTTCTTTTTCTTATTTGTTGAGTCATAGGAACCATCGTACTGTTAAGTGGGGTCCAAGAGAACCAGTCAGAATGGCTGAAGTGATGCTTAACCAAAATCCTATGTCTTCGAGTAAAGACTACGAGATCAAATCTTGTCCAGAGTTGGATAAGTCAGCTTTGCTTGTAGCCCAAGTAAAGTTGTCGTGTGTGTTTAAAATCTGACTATTGGAACACGTGTCAGTTCCTTAGTGACCCAGGGTCATTTCGGACAAATCAAGTCGGGTTGCCTAGTGGCTATAAATAGCCCACCCCCTACAACCATAAATGGTTGGCTGCTCAGAGTTAGAGTACGGCTTTTGTCGTTTGAGAGCAACCTACCTCGAAGCCTTTGAGAGAGAATTCCTTGTGAGGATAAAGCCCTAAACACCTAGAGCCAAAGAGTGTTAGGCATCACTTAAGTCTTCCTGTCTGTGGGATCTGAAGACTTATTACACTTGAGGACTGTGAATCCTCCAGCCGGTTAGGCATCGCGTTCTGAGCATCCAAGGGTCATTGTGGATCGCCGGTGAACGAAGTCTATGAAGGTTTGGAAGTCTACCTTGAAGACTTACCAGAGTGATTGGGCGAGGACTGGGTGTCCTTAGCTCAAGGGGGATAAGGTGAAGACGAGGTCTTCTGAGTTGAATCTCAGCCTCCCTAACCAGACGTACAGTTGTCACAGCAACTGGAACTGGTCCAACAAATCATTGTCTTCAACGAGTCACTGGTTTCATCCTTCCCTTCCCTTTGCTTACTGTTGGTCCTTGTGAAGTCATTGTATGATTGCATTATATTTTGTCTTCACTGAGTGACAACTTGTTCTGATTGGCTTCACAATATCTTCCTACCTGATCTTTACTTCCTAGCTGCTATTAGTCATTATGCTTTCACTTCATTGAATACTTGACTATGGTTTTCCTAGTGTAGTCTACCTTCCGCTGTATGGTAATAGGTTATTTCTATCGTTTGTCTTTTAAACTTCCATGCTTTGAAGACTTTCATAAAAATCGCCTATTCACCCCCCCTCTAGTTGATCACTAGCACTTTCAATTGTTATCAGAGCAAGGTACTCCCTTGTTCTGTGTGATTCGGTTTAACCACCTGGAGTTTTAGCTATGTCGACTGCAGGGATAATTAAGGTCTCCGCTGCTTGCCCCGTCTTCGATGGAACTGAATATCCCTACTGGAAGAATAAGATGCGCATGCATCTTGAAGCCATTGATGTCGACCTATGGTATGTCGTCAAGAATGGCGTTCCCAAGGCTGGTGAAGGTGTCACCGCTGCTGATGTCAAGAAGTTCGTTCAACTGGACTCCACTGCCAAGAACATCATCTGTGGTCATCTAACCAAAGGACAATATGGCCGCGTGAGTGCTTTGGAAACATCTAAGCTAGTCTAGGACTGGCTCTCCAAGGTCAATGAAGGCGTCTCAACCCAGAGAGATCAGAGAATCAGTGTCCTTCGCAACCTCTTCAACCGCTTTAAGAGAAATGACAATGAGAACGTCCAGCTCACATTTGATCGACTCACTAACATCACAAATGAGCTTCAAGCTCTCGGTGCCACTAAGATCACCAAGCATGAAGTCGTCAAGACACTCCTGAGATCACTTGACAGCTTGTTTGACACCCTAGCCCTGATGATTCAAGAACGTCCTGATTTCAAGACACTCGATCCGTCTGACATACTTGAGAGGCTCAACACACATGAGTTTCATCTTTCTGAGAAAAGAGACATCTACGGTCCCAACTATGGGTGAACTCGTGCCTTGAAGGCAAAAGTTGTCTCCTCGCCTAAAGAAGAATCTGACAACAGCTCTGATGATCCTGAAGACATTGGAAAGGAGCTTGCTATGCTTGTGAAGAAGTTCCAAAAATTCAACAAGAAGAAAGGCTTCAGAAAGTCTTCACGATCAAGCTCAAGGAATGATGAAGCTTCTGCTCATGACTACAAGAAGAGAACATGCCACAAGTGCAAGAAACCTGGCCACTACATCTCTGAGTGTCCGCAGTGGGACAATGAGAACAACAAGAAGAAGAAGAGCAAGGAATATGACTCTGACGACAAGAAGAAGAAGAAATACTCAAAGTCTTCTTCCAAGTCTTCCTAAAAGTCTTCATCACACAAGAAGAGATCATCTAGCAAGGCACGTGCGTTTGTTGGCAAGGAACTGGATTCAGAGGAGGAGTCCGCTTCTGAGGAGGCGGAGGTGGAGTCTGAGGAGGAGTCTGATTCTGGCGTTGCAAGTCTGGCTACAGCATACGTTGCCAAGTCCATCTTCAACACTGAAGACAATGACTTCATCACCGACACCGATGCAAATGACAAGGAGTACTCCGCTCCTACCGACTACTTCATGGCACGCGGTGCCAAGGTAAACACACGCACTACTCACTATCAAACATCTAGTGAAGATGACTCTGATTGTGGTTCAAAACCCAGCTACAAAACACTTGCTAAAATTGCAACTGAACAACAGAAAGCTATGGAACATATTCAAAAACTGTTAGACAAAAGAGATGATCTGTTAGACGCTCAAATGACTCGATCTCAGTCCTTAATTGAAGACATAAAAAATCTTCACATTAAGTATGAGGAACTTGAAAGTCATCATGAAATGCTCTCAACAACTCATGAAAAGCTTTCCTATGATTATCTTCAAAGGAAGCAAGATCTTGAGAAATTGAGAGCGGCTCATGAAGATCTTCAAAAGTAAAACGAGTCACTTCGCGCCGAACAGATCAGTTCCGCTCAGGAAGGATTTGAACCACCATGTCTTAAATTCATCGAGCGTGACAACACTACTTCTGTTGCTGAGTGTTCTACTGCTGCTACTGTTGCAATATCTTCAACTGTTGATGTGGTAACTAACCCCTCTGCTGAGGATACCACTGCTATTGCCGATGAGAATGCTAGGTTGAAGACATTGCTTGAAACAGGGATGTACAAAAGTCTCAAAGGGCATCAGACACTATGTGATGTCCTCAAAAGGTAGATCCGGAACCGAAACCCTAGGAAAGAGGGTGTTGGGTTCGAAAGGAAAATGAATGCTGATGGCTCTTATTGGAAACCTGAGCAGTACCCCAAAACCACATGGGTTGCTGCAAAGGAACCTTCAGCGGATCCATCCACTCTATCTGGCTTCACTTGTGCAAATCCCATTGTTATTGATGAATCCTTTGATGCAAACTATAAACTGTTTAAGAATCAGAATGGTGAAGTGTTTGCCAGGTATATTGGTACTAACTGCAGGAATGGACCGCCTATGAAGAAGGTCTAGGTGCCGAAAAGGTGTTTGGAGAATCTTCCTGTGAATGTCATCATGACACCATAGGTGAAGAAGACAAACCACAGACCACAGGCTTCTATTGGAAATATGCCCTAGAGGCAATAATAAAAGCATTATTATTATATTTCCTTGTTCATGATAATTGTCTTTATTCATGCTATAATTGTGTTATCCGGAAATCGTAATACATGTGTGAATAACAGACACCAACATGTCCCTAGTGAGCCTCTAGTTGACTAGCTCGTTGATCAATAGATAGTCATGGTTTCCTGACTATGGACACTGGATGTCATTGATAACGAGATCACATCATTGGGAGAATGATGTGATGGACAAGACCCAATCCTAAACATAGCACAAGATCGTATAGTTCGTTTGCTAGAGTTTTTCAATGTCAAAGTATCTTTTCCTTAGACCATGAGATCGTGTAACTCCCGGATACCGTAGGAGTGCTTTGGGTATGCCAAACGTCACAACATAACTGGGTGACTATAAAGGTAGACTACGGGTATCTCCGAAAGTGTCTGTTGGGTGACATGGATCAAGACTGGGATTTGTCACTCCGTATGACGGAGAGGTATCACTGGGCCCACTCGGTAATGCATCATCATAATGAGCTCAGAGTGACCAAGTGTCTGGTCACGGGATCATGCATTACGGTACGAGTAAAGTGACTTGCCGGTAACGAGATTGAACGAGGTATTGGGATACCGACGATCGAATCTCGGGCAAGTAACATATCGATAGACAAAGGGAATAGCGTACGGGATTGATTGAATCCTCGACATCGTGGTTCATCCGATGAGATCATCGTGGAGCTTGTGGGAGCCAACATGGGTATCCAGATCCCGCTGTTGGTTATTGACCGGAGAGTCGTCTCGGTCATGTCTGCTTGTCTCCCGAACCCGTAGGGTCTACACACTTAAGGTTCGGTGACGCTAGGGTTATGAAGATATGTATATGCAGAAACCCGAATGTTGTTCGGAGTCCCGGATGAGATCCCGGACGTCACGAGGAGTTCCGGAATGGTCCGGAGGTAAAGAATTATATATAGGAAGTGCTATTTCGGGCATCGGGACAAGTTTCGGGGTTATCGGTATTGTACCGGGACCACCGGAAGGGTCCCGGGGGTCCACCGGGTGGGGCCACCTGTCCCGGGGGGCCACATGGGCTGTAGGGGGTGCGCCTTGGCCTAGATGGGCCAAGGGCACCAGCCCCTATAGGCCCATGCGCCTAGGGTTTCCACCATGGAAGAGTCCATGTGGTGGAAGGCACCCCTAGGTGCCTTGGGGGGGAGGGAAACCTCCCCTTGGCCGCCGCCCCCCCCTAGTAGATCTCATCTACTAGGGCCGGCGCCCCCCCATGGCACCCCTATATATAGTGGGGGGGAGAGGAGGGATTTCACACCAGCCCCTGGCGCCTCCATCTCCCCCCGTTACGTCTCTCCCTCGTAGTCTCGGCGAAGCCCTGCTGCTGTGACGCCCTGCATCCACCACCACGCCGTCGTGCTGCTGGATCTTCATCAACCTCTCCTTCCCCCTTGCTGGATCAAGAAGGAGGAGACGTCTCCCGTCCCGTACGTGTGTTGAACGCGGAGGTGCCGTCCGTTCGGCGCTGGTCATCGGTGATTTGGATCACGTCGAGTACGACTACATCATCACCGTTCTTTTGAACGCTTCCGTGCGCGATCTACAAAGGTATGTAGATGCATCTAATCACTCGTTGCTAGATGAACTCCTAGATGATCTTGGTGAAACGAGTAGGAAAATTTTTGTTTTCTGCAACGTTCCCCAACAGTGGTATCAGAGCCAGGTTTATGCGTAGTTCTTCTTGCGCGAGTAGAACACAATTTGTTGTGGGCGTAGATTTGTCAACTTTCTTGCCGTTACTAGTCCTTTCTTGCTTCAGCGGTATTGTGGGATGAAGCAGCCCGGACCAACCTTACACGTACGCTTACGTGAGACCGGTTCCACCGACTAACATGCACTAGTTGCATAAGGTGGCTGGCGGGTGTCTGTCTCTCCTACTTTAGTTGGAGCGGAATCGATGAACAGGGTCCTTATGAAGGGTAAATAGAAGTTGACAAATCACGTTGTGGCTTTAACATAGGTAAGAAGACGTTCTTGCTAGAACCCTAATTCAGCCACGTAAAACTTGCAACAACAATTAGAGGACGTCTAACTTGTTTTTGCAGCAAGTGGTTTGTGATATGATATGGCCAAAGTTGTGATGAATGATGAATGATCTATATGTGATGTATGAGATGTTCATGCTATTGTAATAGGATTCATGACTTGCATGTCGATGAGTATGACAACCGGCAGGAGCCATAGGAGTTGTCTTTATTCTTTTATATGACCTGCGTGTCATCGAGAAACGCCATGTAAATTACTTTACTTTATTGCTAAACGCGTTAGCCATAGTAGTAGAAGTAATAGTTGGCGAGCAACTTCATGGAGACACGATGATGGAGATCATGATGATGGAGATCATGGTGTCAAGCCGGTGACAAGATGATCATGGAGCCCCAAGATGGAGATCAAAGGAGCTATGTGATATTGGCCATATCATGTCACGTTTATTATTTGATTGCATGTGATGTTTATCATGTTTTGCATCTTGTTTACTTAGAACGACGGTAGTAAATAAGATGATCCCTCACAATAAATTCAAGAAGTGTTCCCCCTAACTGTGCACCGTTGCGACAGTTTGCTGTTTCAAAACACCACGTGATGATCGGGTGTTTTATTCAGACGTTCACATACAACGGGTGTAAGACAGATTTACACATGCAAACACTTAGGTTAACTTGACGAGCCTAGCATGTACAGACATGGCCTCGGAACACAGAAGACCGAAAGGTCGAGCATGAGTCGTATAGAAGATACGATCAACATGAAGATGTTCACCGACGTTGACTAGTCCATCTCACGTGATGATCGGACACGGTCTAGTTAAACTCGGATCATGTAATACTTAGATGACTGGAGGGATGTCTAATCTAAGTGGGAGTTCATTAATAATTTGATTAGTTGAACTTAATTATCATGAACTTAGTCTAAATATTTTACAATATGTCTTGTAGATTAAATGGCCAACGTAGTCCTCAACTTCAACGCGTTCCTAGAGAAAACCAAGCTGAAAGACGATGGCAGCAACTATACGGACTGGGTCCAGAACCTGAGGATCATCCTCATAGCTGCCAAGAAAGATTATGTCCTACAAGCACCGCTTGGTGACGCACCCGTTCTCCCTGCAGAACAAGATGTTATGAACGCTTGGCAGGCACGTTCCGATGACTACTCCCTCGTTCAGTGCGGCATGCTTTACAGCCTAGAGCCGGGGCTCCAAAAGCGTTTTGAGAGACATGGAGCATATGAGATGTTCGAAGAGCTGAAAATGGTTTTACAAGCTCATGCCCGGGTCGAGAGATATGAAGTCTCCGACAAATTCTTTAGCTGTAAGATGGAGGAAAACAGTTCTGTCAGTGAGCACATACTCACTATGTCTGGGTTGCATAACCGCTTGACTCAGCTGGGAGTTAATCTCCCGGATGATGCGGTCATTGACAGAATCCTCCAGTCGCTTCCACCAAGCTACAAGAGCTTTGTGATGAACTTCAATATGCAGGGGATGGAAAAGACCATTCCTGAAGTATTTGCTATGCTGAAATCAGCAGAGGTAGAAGTCAGGAAGGAACATCAAGTGTTGATGGTCAATAAAACCACTAAGTTCAAGAAAGGCAAGGGTAAAAAGAACTTCAAGAAGGACGGCAAGGAGGTTGCCGCGCCCGGCAAGCAAGCTGCCGGGAAGAAGCCAAAGAATGGACCCAAGCCCGAGACTGAGTGCTTTTATTGCAAGGGAAGCGGTCACTGGAAGCGGAACTGCCCTAAGTACTTAGCGGATAAGAAGGCCGGCAAAACAAAAGGTATATGTGATATACATGTAATTGATGTGTACCTTACTAGTGCCCGTAGTAGCTCCTGGGTATTTGATACCGGTGCAGTTGCTCACATTTGTAACTCAAAGCAGGGGCTGCGGAATAAGCGGAAACTGGCAAAGGACGAGGTGACGATGTGCGTCGGGAATGGTTCCAAGGTCAATGTGGTCGCCGTCGGCACGCTACCTCTGCATCTCCCTTCGGGATTAGTTTTAAACCTTAATAATTGTTATTTAGTGCCAGCTTTGAGCATGAACATTGTATCGGGATCTCGTTTAATTCGAGATGGCTACTCTTTTAAATCTGAGAATAATGGTTGTTCCATTTTTATGAGAGATATGTTTTATGGTCATGCTCCTATGGTGAATGGTTTATTCTTTATGAATCTCGAACGTGATGCTACACATGTTCATAATGTGAGTACCAAAAGAAGTAAGGTTGATAATGATAGTCCCACATACCTGTGGCACTGCCGCCTTGGTCACATAGGTGTCAAACGCATGAAGAAGCTCCATGCTGATGGACTTTTAGAGTCTCTTGATTATGAATCATTTGACACATGCGAACCATGCCTTATGGGTAAAATGACCAAGACTCCGTTCTCAGGAACAATGGAGCGAGCAACCGACTTATTGGAAATCATACATACTGATGTCTGCGGTCCAATGAGTGTTGAGGCTCGCGGTGGCTATCGTTATGTTCTCACCCTCACTGATGACTTAAGTAGGTATGGGTATATCTACTTGATGAAACACAAGTCTAAAACCTTTGAAAAGTTCAAGGAATTTCAGAGTGAGGTTGAAAATCAACGTGACAGGAAAATCAAGTTTCTACGATCAGATCGTGGAGGAGAATACTTGAGTCACGAGTTTGGCACACACTTAAGAAAATGTGGAATAGTTTCACAACTCACGCCGCCTGGAACACCTCAGCGTAATGGTGTGTCCGAACGTCGTAATCGCACTCTATTAGATATGGTGCGATCTATGATGTCTCTTACCGATTTACCGCTATCTTTTTGGGGCTATGCTTTAGAGACTGCCGCATTCACTTTAAATAGGGCTCCGTCGAAATCCGTTGAGACGACACCGTATGAATTATGGTTTGGGAAGAAACCTAAGCTGTCGTTTCTAAAAGTTTGGGGATGCGATGCTTATGTCAAGAAACTTCAACCTGAAAAGCTCGAACCCAAGTCAGAAAAATGCGTCTTCATAGGATACCCAAAAGAAACTATTGGGTACACCTTCTACCTCAGATCCGAAGGCAAGATCTTTGTTGCCAAGAATGGGTCCTTTCTGGAGAAAGAGTTTCTCTCGAAAGAAGTAAGTGGGAGGAAAGTAGAGCTTGATGAAGTATTACCTCTTGAACCGGAAAATGGCGCAACTCAAGAAAATGTTCCTGAGGTGCCTGCACCGACTAGAGAGGAAGTTAATGAAAATGATCAAGATACTTCTGATCAAGCCCCTACTGAAATTCGAAGGTCCACAAGGACACGTTCCGCACCAGAGTGGTACGGCAACCCTGTCTTGGAAATCATGCTGTTAGACAATGGTGAACCTTCGAACTATGAAGAAGTGATGGCGAGCCCGGATTCTGACAAATGGCTGGAAGCCATGAAATCCGAGATAGGATCCATGTATGAAAACAAAGTATGGACTTTGACTGACTTGCCCGTTGAGCGGCGAGCCATAGAAAATAAATGGATCTTTAAGAGGAAGACAGACGCGGATGGTAATGTGACCATCTATAAAGCTCGGCTTGTCGCTAAGGGTTATCGACAAGTTCAAGGGGTTGACTACGATGAGACTTTCTCACCGGTAGCGAAGCTGAAGTCCGTCCGAATCATGTTAGCAATTGCCGCATTCTATGATTACGAAATATGGCAAATGGACGTCAAAACGGCATTCCTTAATGGTTTCCTTAAGGAAGAATTGTATATGATGCAGCCGGAAGGTTTTGTCGATCCTAAGAATGCTGACAAAGTATGCAAGCTCCAACGCTCGATTTGTGGGCTGGTGCAAGCATCTCGGAGTTGGAACATTCGCTTTGATGAGATGATCAAAGCGTTTGGGTTTACACAGACTTATGGAGAAGCCTGCGTTTACAAGAAAGTGAGTGGGAGCTCTGTAGCATTTCTCATATTATATGTAGATGACATACTTTTGATGGGAAATGATATAGAACTCTTGGACAGCATCAAGGCCTACTTGAATAAAAGTTTTTCAATGAAGGACCTTGGAGAAGCTGCTTATATATTAGGCATCAAAATCTATAGAGATAGATCGAGACGCCTCATAGGTCTTTCACAAAGCACATACCTTGATAAGATATTGAAGAAGTTCAATATGGATCAATCCAAGAAGGGGTTCTTGCCTGTGTTACAAGGTATGAAATTGAGCTCAGCTCAATGTCCGACCACGGCAGAAGATATAGAAGAGATGAGCGTCATCCCCTATGCCTCAGCCATAGGTTCTATTATGTATGCCATGCTGTGTACTAGACCTGATGTTAACCTTGCCGTCAGTTTGGTAGGAAGGTACCAAAGTAATCCCGGCAAGGAACACTGGACAGCGGTCAAGAATATCCTGAAGTACCTGAAAAGGACTAAGGAAATGTTTCTCATTTATGGAGGTGACGAAGAGCTCGTCGTAAAGGGTTACGTCGACGCTAGCTTCGACACAGATCTGGATGACTCTAAGTCACAAACCGGATACGTGTATATTTTGAATGGTGGGGCAGTAAGCTGGTGCAGTTGCAAGCAAAGCGTCGTGGCGGGATCTACATGTGAAGCGGAGTACATGGCAGCCTCGGAGGCAGCACATGAAGCAATATGGGTGAAGGAGTTCATCACCGACCTAGGAGTCATACCCAATGCGTCGGGGCCGATCAAGCTCTTCTGTGACAACACTGGAGCTATAGCACTTGCCAAGGAGCCCAGGTTTCACAAGAAGACAAGGCACATCAAGCGTCGCTTCAACTCCATTCGTGAAAATGTTCAAGATGGAGACATAGAGATTTGTAAAGTACATACGGACCTGAATATAGCAGATCCGTTGACTAAACCTCTCCCTAGAGCAAAACATGATCAACACCAGAATTCCATGGGTGTTTGATTCATCACAATGTAACTAGATTATTGACTCTAGTGCAAGTGGGAGACTGTTGGAAATATGCCCTAGAGGCAATAATAAAAGCAGCATTATTATATTTCCTTGTTCATGATAATTGTCTTTATTCATGCTATAATTGTGTTATCCGGAAATCGTAATACATGTGTGAATAACAGACACCAACATGTCCCTAGTGAGCCTCTAGTTGACTAGCTCGTTGATCAATAGATAGTCATGGTTTCCTGACTATGGACACTGGATGTCATTGATAACGAGATCACATCATTGGGAGAATGATGTGATGGACAAGACCCAATCCTAAACATAGCATAAGATCGTATAGTTCGTTTGCTAGAGTTTTTCAATGTCAAAGTATCTTTTCCTTAGACCATGAGATCGTGTAACTCCCAGATACCGTAGGAGTGCTTTGGGTATGCCAAACGTCACAACGTAACTGGGTGACTATAAAGGTAGACTACGGGTATCTCCGAAAGTGTCTGTTGGGTGACATGGATCAAGACTGGGATTTGTCACTCCGTATGACGGAGAGGTATCACTGGGCCCACTCGGTAATGCATCATCATAATGAGCTCAGAGTGACCAAGTGTCTGGTCACGGGATCATGCATTACGGTACGAGTAAAGTGACTTGCCGGTAACGAGATTGAACGAGGTATTGGGATACCGACGATCGAATCTCGGGCAAGTAACATATCGATAGACAAAGGGAATAGCGTACGGGATTGATTGAATCCTCGACATCGTGGTTCATCCGATGAGATCATCATGGAGCTTGTGGGATCCAACATGGGTATCCAGATCCCGCTGTTGGTTATTGACCGGAGAGTCGTCTCGGTCATGTCTGCTTGTCTCCCGAACCCGTAGGGTCTACACACTTAAGGTTCGGTGACGCTAGGGTTATGAAGATATGTATATGCAGAAACCCGAATGTTGTTCGGAGTCCCGGATGAGATCCCGGACGTCACGAGGAGTTCCGGAATGGTCCGGAGGTAAAGAATTATATATAGGAAGTGCTATTTCGGGCATCGGGACAAGTTTCGGGGTTACCGGTATTGTACCGGGACCACCGGAAGGGTCCCGGGGGTCCACCGGGTGGGGCCACCTGTCCCGGGGGGCCACATGGGCTGTAGGGGGTGCGCCTTGGCCTAGATGGGCCAAGGGCACCAGCCCCTATAGGCCCATGCGCCTAGGGTTTCCACCATGGAAGAGTCCATGTGGTGGAAGGCACCCCTAGGTGCCTTGGGGGGGGGGGGGAAACCTCCCCTTGGCCGCCGCCCCCCTTAGTAGATCTCATCTACTAGGGCCGGCGCCCCCCCCCATGGCACCCCTATATATAGTGGGGGGGAGAGGAGGGATTTCAGACCAGCCCCTGGCGCCTCCATCTCCCCCCGTTACGTCTCTCCCTCGTAGTCTCGGCGAAGCCCTGCTGCTGTGACGCCCTGCATCCACCACCACGCCGTCGTGCTGCTGGATCTTCATC
>NC_041392.1:425176664-425265606 GCF_002162155.2 Triticum dicoccoides | reverse complement strand
CCCCCTGGCACCCCTATATATAGTGGGGGGGAGAGGAGGGATTTCAGACCAGCCCCTGGCGCCTCCATCTCCCCCCGTTACGTCTCTCCCTCGTAGTCTCGGCGAAGCCCTGCTGCTGTGACGCCCTGCATCCACCACCACGCCGTCGTGCTGCTGGATCTTCATCAACCTCTCCTTCCCCCTTGCTGGATCAAGAAGGAGGAGACGTCTCCCGTCCCGTACCTGTGTTGAACGCGAAGGTGCCGTTCGTTCGGCGCTGGTCATCGGTGATTTGGATCACGTCGAGTACGACTACATCATCACCGTTCTTTTCAACACTTCCGTGCGCGATCTACAAAGGTATGTAGATGCATCTAATCACTCGTTGCTAGATGAACTCCTAGATGATCTTGGTGAAACGAGTAGGAAATTTTTTGTTTTCTGCAACGTTCCCCAACAGCTTCATATGGTCCAAAGGCTTCATACAGACAGAGGACTCACCTGAGTCACACTAATGCAAATGTTTTGCAGGGAAACCGTACTCAGGCCTGTGAATATGAGCGCGTTTCATCAAACCGCCATGTTCATAAGACCAAGAACTATTCTACTTATTCTTATGAGTACTATTGTCCACCTACAAGACTTTTTGTTAGGGCTCCAAAGCCAAAGTTCTCAGATGCTGCACTTAGACTCATTGCTTCGAAGCCACCCTTGAAGATGTGGGTGGCTAAGAAAGCTTAACTCTCTTTTGCAGGGAAAGGTCTCCAGCCGAAAACGAAAATCGTCTGACGCTATTGCTGGGGACCTTAAACATCTTGTAGGGTGCAAGATCAAATGCCCAAATGGTCTTATTATGTACTTTGTTCCTGAATCGCTTGCTACTCACCCTATCAGTCCAAATCTCGATCTAAGCTTTCATAATCCACTGGTTCGTCAAATGTTTTTGCTTCACAATTCTCTTCATGAAGCCTATCCCCCTAACTGCACTGTAGGGTACGACACCAGCTGCTTCAGAATGGATTATTGATAGTGGGTGTACCAATCACATGACTGGCAAGCGAAGCCTTCTTATGGACTCAACACTACGTCCATCTGACAAAAGTCACATCACATTTGGTGACACTGGTAAAAGCAAGGTATTGGGTCTAGGTAGAGTTGCAATCTCAAAGGATCAACACATGGATAAAGTCATGCTTGTTGAATCCCTTGATTTCAACTTAATGTCTGTTTCAATGCTTTGCGATTTAAACATGATTGTGATGTTTGGAAAATATCGTTGCCTTGTACTAACGGAATCTGACAAGTCTCTAGTGTTTGAAGGGTATCAGAAAGATGATTTGTACATGGTAGATTTCTCAGGAGGACCACAACTTGCCGTATGTCTTCTAGCAAAAGCTTCTTAATGCTGGCTCTGGCATCGGAGGCTAGGGCATGCTAGCATGAGGAACCTCCACACCCTTGCAAGGAAGAAGCATGTCATAGGCATCGAGGGCGTCAAGTTCAAGAAGGATCACTTATGCGGTGCCTGTGAAGCAGGAAAGATGATGAGGGCCAAGCATCCCTCGAAGACAATCATGACAACGACTCAACCCTTCGAACTGCTCCACATGGATCTTTTCGGTCCCACTCATTACTCAACTCTTACTACTACTGCTTGTCTCTATGGCTTTGTCATTTTTGATGATTATTCAAGATATACTTGGGTGCATATAATCCTCTACAAGACTGAAGTGCAGGATGTCTTCAGACGCTTCGCCAATCGAGCGATGAACAACTATGGCATCAAGATCAACCACATCAGAAGTGATAACGGCACTGAATTCAAGAACACTGGTCTAGACACTTATCTTGATACTTTGGGCATTACACATGAATTCTCAGCTCCGTACACACCATAGTAGAATGGCGTCGTGGAACGCAAGAACAGAACACTTATTGAGATGGCCCGGACGATGCTTGATGAATACAAGACTCCAAGAAAGTTCTGGCCTGAAGCCATTGATACTGCATGCCATATCATCAACCGTGTTTATCTTCACAAGCTTCTCAACAAGACATCCTATGAGCTCCTTACTGGCAAGAAGCCTAATGTCAGTTACTTTAGAGTATTTGGTGCCAGGTGCTGGATCAAGGATCCACATCACACTTCAAAATTTGCACCCAAAGCACATGAAGGTTTTATGCTTGGATATGGAAAGGATTCGCACTCCTACAGAGTCTTCAACCTCTTTCATTATAAAGTGGTTGAAACAGTGGATGTGCGGTTCGATGAGACTAACAGCTCACAAAGAGAGCACCTGCCAAATGTGCTAGATGAAGTTCCATCCAGTGAATCAATCAAACTTATGGGAACTGGAGAAATCATACCTTCTGAAGCTCAGCCTAAAGAGGAACATATCATCTTCGCACCTGATCAACCTGAAGACAATGATCAAACTGAAGACAATGCTCAGCCTGAAGACAATCCTTCTAACAATGACAATGATCAGCAAGAGCAAAATCTTCGTCCTGTACATCCTCGTGTCGCAAATGAAGTACAGATTGAGAGAATAATTGATAGCATCAATGCACTAGGTCCACTCACTCGTTCAAGGGCAACACAGCTAGCAAATTTCTGTGGGCACTTCGCATTTGTCTCAATATCTGAACCCAAGAAAGTTGAAGAAGCCTTCATGGAACCTGAATGGATTCAAGCTATGCAAGAAGAGCTTCAACAGTTTGAGCTGAATAATGTATGGGAACTGGTTAAGCTTCCTGATCCTCGCAAGCACAATATAATAGGCACCAAATGGATATATCGCAACAATCAAGATGAGCATGGTCAAGTTGTCAGAAACAAAGCTCGTCTCGTTGCTCAAGGGTACACTCAAGTTGAAGGGATTGACTTCGATGAAACATTTGCTCCTGTGGCTAGACTTGAAGCCATACGCATACTGCTGGCCTATGCAAATCATCATAACACTCTTCTGTATCGAATGGATGTGAAGAGCGCTTTTCTAAATGGCAAGATTGACGAAGAAGTGTATGTTGCACAACCGCCTGGCTTTGAAGATCCAAAACATCCTGACATGGTGTACAAGCTCAACATGGCGATGTATGGCCTCAAACAAGCCCCTTGGGCTTGCTATGACACACTCAAATACTTCCTGAAGAGCAAAGGCTTCAAACCTGGTTCCCTCGACCCCACTCTCTTCATGAAGACATATGATGGTGAACTGTTTGTGTGCCAAATATATGTGGATGACATTATCTTCAGCTGCACCAATCAGAAATACACAGACGAGTTTGGATATATGATGCAAGAGCAATATCAGATGTCCATGATGGGTGAGCTGAAGTTCTTCCTTGGTCTTCAAATACGTCAGCAACGCAACGACATCTTCATATCTCAAGAGAAGTACCTCAAAGATTTCCTGAAGAAATTTGGGATGCAAGACTGCAAAGGCTTCACGACTCCAATGCCAGCCAAACATCATCTGGGTCCCGACGACAATGGTAAAGAGTTCGATCAAAATGTATACCGCTCCATGATTGGTTCTTTACTTTATCTATGTGCATGTAGGACAGATATTATGCTTAGTGTTTGCATGTGTGCTCGATTCCAAGCGGCACCAAAGGAATCGCATCACTTAGCTGTGAAGCGAATTATTCGATATTTGGCTCACACCCCAACATTAGGATTATGGTATACAAAGGGCTTAGAGTTTGATCTGGTTGGATTCTTGGATGCTGATGCTGGTGACAAGGTGGATCGCAAGTCTACATCAGGCACATGTCATTTTCTGGGACGATCACTTGTATGTTGGTCTTCAAAGAAGCAGAACTGTGTATCTCTCTCCACTGCTGAATCTGAATACATTGCTGTTGGATCTTGCTGCGCTCAGCTTCTATGGATGAAGCAAACACTCAAAGATCATGGCACTCATCTGAAGCAAGTGCCACTCTACTGCGACAACGAAAGCGCCATCAAGATTGCCAACAACCCAGTTCAGCACTCGAAGACAAAGCACATTGAAATTCATCATCACTTTCTCAGAGATCATGTTGTGAAGGAAGATATTGATATCATACACGTCAACACTGAAGAGCAATTGGCAGATATCTTCACCAAGCCCTTGGATGAGAAGAGATTTTGCAAGTTACGGTGTGAGCTAAATATCTTGGAATCCACAAATGTCCTGTGATCAGGCACACATCCTAACACTTATGCATATTGATGACTTAGATGTGTAACACACGAAGTAAAGTATATCTTCAATCAATGAAGACTTACATTCTAAGTGTGAATACATTAATGTGGAATTTGACTTCGGAGCGCCACGATAATTGTGCGCCGTGTTTGAGTGTAATACTTCCTATACGGTGGGTAACGCCACCACCAAATTTTTCTATTTGAAGTGTTTCACTCAAGGCGTTATGTTTGGTATGTCTTCACATTTGGTTTGGCTTCAATCTCAACTTGTCTTCATGATTATCTTCACTATGTTGATTTGATTGTCTTTCTCATCTATATATATATATGTACTAGTGTTCTGTCCTCTACAGCATTCACTTATAGCTATGTCTTCTTGTTGAATCTTTTGAACTAAGTGAATGTGATCGGACCCTAACCTCTCTATGCTTTCTATCTCAAACTCTATCTCTCCAAATCATATGCATTCTATTGAAACTGTCGAATATCTTCTCTGCGTCCTTGTCAGCAGAAGATACAGAGACAAACATTAACTCCGCTTTCAATGCTAATTCCTTCACCTGAAACCCGGAGAAGTGGGAACGACCACCCGACAATCCAGGCGTGCATGGGAACGTGGAACAACCTTCGATATGTTGCATGATGGCCACGTGTCCTTCAGATGTGAGTCGCCAGGGGCACCTATGTAATAACACTGTGCCGTCCCTGTCTCTATAAATACACGCCTCACCACAGTCATTATCCTTCCTTCCACTCTCGCACAAACCCTAGCGCCACCGCTCGCCCTCGACGATGCCGGCGACGAAGCGCTTAGTTGCCGTGACCTCACCGACGCCGTCTTCACGCCGGCCGCGGACATCGTCTTCTCCGCCGTCGCCGTAGGAGTCCTCCGTCGCCAAGTTAGGGCATGGACGATCGATTTTCTCGGCCTCCTCTCCCACTCCGTCTAGCAGTTCTTCGTGTGCTAAATAAAACTTTTTTAACGGCCTCTTTGATTCTATAGATCCATCACTTTCTACCACAAGCAGTTTCTGTTCACACAAGTTGGATCTATTTCACACTACATCTCATAATATGCCTAGTATGTTCACTTGTGCTTCACAAAGTAGTTAGATTCCTCACTTGTACTTATTCGTGGATTTGTACAAATCTGGAACCAACTCTCTATCTATGAGTGAATGTCTTCACACTATGAGGTCAATGTCTTCTAAATTGATTTATCTTCAAAATCTTCTGAGAATGCATATGACCTCTTCCCCTTCCTTCGCACCTTAATGCTGTCACAGGTACATGTCTGTGGGAGAATCCCTTGGTTCTCATAGTCTGCATTCATTTGCAGAATTCTTACAGCATCATATAAATTCTCCCGAAGCCAGTTCCTGTTTGACCAGCAAGCGGAAGCCTTTGAAACCTTTGAACGTGTTGAAGCCATTCAGTTTGAAGATCATGGCTACAGAGAAATCAGCAAGGAAGGGTGGCCGACAGCATCGAGGGGGGACATCAAGAGATCTGCCTGATGACCTCTCAGAGTTGTACAAGACAGACCCAGAAGAGGATTACAATCAGCGCAAGACACGAATCCAATGGATTTGAAGGTACTGCGCTGAGCAATGGTTCAAGTACAGGTTTGTGACCCAGGAATATGCAGAGAAGAATGCCATCAAGCGACCATGGGGAGACATCCTATACAGAAATCTTCAAACCAGGTCCAGAGATGAAGCCATTGAACAAGGCTTCTATCCCTGCATGGTCCGTGGACCACAGCCTGTAGATGCTGATCCATCGTCATTGCTATGGTGTCGTGACGACAATCTGTTCAAGCGCAACTTCCAGTTTTCCAAGAACTCGGCTAAGCAAAACAAGAAGACATTAGGACTAGACTTCAACCCTGGTCCTTCTGCTCCTCGTGCTGATGGCACCCGCGAAGCTGAACCCAATCTTGTTGGGCCCTTCTACAACCTGGAAGGTCTCATCACTCATATCATGGTTCAAGGGACAGTCGTGGAGGAGCCTGCAGATGACGCTGAATCTGATGAAGCGCCTGCACCGCCGAAGCCAAAGAAACTGAAGAAGCCTAAAGCTTCAAAGCCTGCTCCTGCACCAAAGGTCTTACATGCGAAGCCACTGGCTACTGCACCTCCTGAAGACAGTGTGCAGTCTGGAGATCTATCACGTATCTCCAAGAAGACTGAGATGAGAAAGAATACTGATCAGGCACTGACTGCTGCTGCTATTCTGCGCAATGACGCCATTGATCTTTCCAGCGATGAAGATCTTGCAGATGACGCTCTTGAGCAACTGATCAAGAGCAAGGAAGAAGCAGAGATCTTCAATGATTTGCCTCTCTTTGATGTGGAAATCCTCCATAACTTCATTGATGAGTGGTTTGACACGCCCAACCTCAGCTTTGAAGATCTGCAACTTCCAATTGGCCTCAGTGTCGCCTTCCATGGCGCCATTGCTTCTGAGCTATCTCTAGCTCAGCGCATCATTGAACTGAAGCAAAAGATCGACTATGAGAAAGCTCAGTTCAAGAAGAACATGGCCAAGCTCAGCGTGCAAGATGTGAAAAACTTCAAGATTATGCTGCACGAGCTCAAGGAAGCCTTTCTCAAAAAGCGTGAAGAAGCTCAAGCTTCTCGTGAACGCATGAAGAACCTGGCTGACAAGTGTGTGCAAGCCTACAATGAGGCTGAGAAGAACAAGGCTCTTGGTCGTCCTGGCATCGACCCAAGAATGGCTGCAAAGAAGAAGAAGCCCTCAACTGACCAATCTGCACCTTCAAGGCAGGAAGAACCTCGCATAGTCTTCCCAAGCAGCATGACTGGCTCGAAGCCAAAGGTCAGGTCAACCGCTTCAGAACTGAAGAAGACGAGGACTGCCGAGGCTGAAGCCAGAAAAAGGAAAAATACTGAAGCTTCTAATGTCGCTCCCTCTAAGAAGAAGCGCAAAACCAAGAAGGATCGGGCTGCCCCCACAGAGCCCTTAGTTGTTGAACATGTCTCAATGGTTTGCCCTGCATCTGAACACCATGAGCGCCAACTGATTGTTCATGAGCATGCTTCCATAGAGGCTCCTGATGCTGAAGACATTCCAGCAGTTGACCCCACCGCTCCTGAAGACATTGGTCACCATGACAATGTTGAAGATGATGAAGTCCTTCCTTAGATCGAGCACCAAATGGTATCATCGCCTGTGCTTACGCATAGCGAACTCATCAGCATTGGTCGTCCTGTGACGCCAACTGCTCAGGATGCATCGTGGGCTGATCACCCACAGAGACAAGACACTCCAAGCTCTCCCCAAGCAACCCCATCAGTGCAAGAAGAGGATGACGTTGAGGCCCAGCCAACTCCATCTCCACAGGCGTCGCCAGCGCTACGCAGGCTTCGCAAAGGACCAAGGTCTCAAGTCCCTCTTCCGAGCGTTCCAGAAGGAGAAGTGCACCACCAATCTGTTGGACGTCAAGTGTTTCTAGATGCCACCCCTACTGTGACTGTCTCTGAGTCTGAAGCCAAAGGTGCTAAAGACAATCCGGCTGCATCAGCCGATGACAAACAAGAAGAAGATCGTGTCCCTACACCCCCAAACTCTGAAGAAGCTGTTCCTGAAGTGAACGTGTCTGTGCCCGACCCTCCAGCTCATCAAGTGGAGGTTGAGAATCTTGAGGCTGCCACCACCAACACAAATGAAGCCAATGACGTAGTCATGGCTGAAGCAAATGTGGAGCCTGCACCAACCAATCTGCCAGAGGCCAATGAAGCCAATGATGCAACTGCAACAGATGTTCAGCCCGATGCCTCTGTTGATGCCACTGCTCCTGTTCCACCACCAAGGCCACACACTATCGAGCAAGCATTCAACTATGGCCAACTTGTCACTGTCAAATGGCCTTTTCTGACTCCTCCGCCTGCTGCTGGTCCTCAGTTTGACTATCACGTTGAGCACAGGCCTCGGGTTCAGAAGCCAATACCAAGGTTGCCCAGGTTTCCAGGCACTGCATCTGCACCCGGATCGTTCAATATCAATGGCTTCAAGGCACACAACACCTTCTTTGATAGCACCAAGAACCCCTACACCAAGGCAAGAATATCTTCTGATCGGTTCTGGAGTTATCAGCAGCGCAGTTATTACTCATGCATTCTGTACAATCAAGGTCGCATTTTCCCACATATGCGTCTTGACACTGAAGCCATAACTGGACTGCCCTGTTTGTAAGAAGCTCTGGATTGCTTCAGAGAGTCAGGCTTGCTGCAGTTCGTCACTAATAAGGAGCACTGGAATGAAGAATTGTTGCTCCAATTCTATGCCACTCTTCATATCCGTGGCTACAACAGGGATCCGAAGACTTGGGTCCTTGAGTGGATGACAGGCAATGTTCATCATGAAGCCAAAGCCTTTGATATCATTGAGCTTACTGGCCTGCCCACTCTAGGAGATCTGTATGAACCTGGTTGTCAGCTTCATAGTGCTGCTATGGAAAGCATCTTCCACAAGTCTGAGCCCAATATGAGTCAGATGCTTAGCATGATGAAGCCTTTGCCTCCAGATGCTGAATATCCTAAGGAGTTCTATGTTGAAGACCTTGAGTATCTGCCACGTACTATCTATCACATCATAAGGCGAACTCTGTGGCCCATCAAATCACATTCTCCACATGCCAAGCTAGAAGGCACAATGAAGACGTTGGTCTTTCATATTCTTCATGGCAAAAGCTTCAATGCACAAGACTTCTTTATTCGCCAGCTTGCTGCATCAGGATCTGACATTTTTGGCTTGAAGTTTTACGCTCCATGGATAATGCGGCTGATCAAACTACACTCAGCTGTCACCTATCAGCCCTCTGCTCGCAATCATCGGATCTTTCTGCCTGACGTCGATATGTCAGTTGAAGCCATCTATCAGAGCCTGCCAAGGAGCCTCTTAGTCTTCAGAATGCTGAGAATCAAAGCTTCTCTCAAAACATTGAAGGAGTTCAAGCAGTCTCTTGTGTTTATCCTCTGGCTGGCACTACACGTGCACTTCACCGTGCCCTCACTGAAGCCACTGACAGCACCATTGCCCAACGGCCTTAGAAGGATCCCGTGTTCTCAATGACCGAGAGCTTCTGGTTGCCCTTCATCAGAAACAGGATAGGCATCATGACTGGATGAAGCGCCAAATGCAAAGCCTCTTGGTGGACGTAAATAGGATTCACAATCTTGCCACCAAGAATGCCTTTGTTGCCCATGAAACCTGTCGGCGTACATGGAAAGGGCTGGCGCTTATGTGCTCTGAGAATGATCTTCAAGACGATGGCTTCTCTGAACGCTTCAAGTTTGACTCAACACCTCCAAGAAGGACTGTGCTGCGACGAACTCCGTCTCTTGAAGACTCTGAGTTCTCTTCCTCCACGGCAACTGTGAATGCCAGAGTGATCGATGACGAAGACGATGCTACTTCACCGCCCCCTACTTCTGCACGCATCGACACTGCCCCGAGTTCGTCTGCACCGCGTAACAACACCGACGACCTTGCTGCTTCACCTACTCCTCATAGGAACGAGTAGATGCTCTATGTCTTCAAACCTTTTTGGTCCTTACTGACAAAAGGGGGAGAAGCATATGAGTTTTCTAGTCTTCAAGCGGGTCCATATGGGCGGTTGCTTTATATTTTGCTTAGTGTTTACAACTCTCGTTTTGATACATTTGGTTCTTTGAGTTGTAACACTTAAACTCGATGGTCGTCTGCTACTTATTTGCTATTCTATGATGCGATGATAAATTCCGCATGTGCGATGATAAATTCCGCACTTAGATCATTTTGCAGACGTCCATTTTTCGTTATGCATGTCATTATCTTCACATACTTTTCATGCATGATGAATTGTCATCATAAGTTGAAGAGGATCTCCAGAAGTACAACCTGCCATGTGCATTTGCATTCCAAAAGCAAATTACTTATATGCACATCTTCAGGGGGAGCCCTTGCAACTTATGAAGACAATCCCCTATCCTTTACAATTTCACATATTATATTCCCCGTTGAAAACTTCAACTAGTTTGTCATCAATCACCAAAAAGGGGGAGATTGTAAGTGCATCTAGTGCCACCCCTAGTTGGTTTTGGAGTATTGACGACAAACCTAGTTGAGGGACTAATGTGTTTGTGAGAATTGCAGGATAACACAGGTAGAAGTCCCTCATTGATTCGGTTTTCCTACTAGAGATGACCCCTAAAAATGTAAGAAGACACTGAAGACAAAGGTGGTATGTGAAGACATTCACATTGAAGACTATGACAAGAGAAGACATCGCATGAAGACTATGGAGCGCGAAGACTTAGTTCTTTCGTTGTTCTTTTTCTTCTTTGTTGAGTCATAGGACCCACCGTACTGTTAAGTGGGGTCCAAGAGAACCAGTCAGAATGACTGAAGTGATGCTTAACCAAAATCCTATGTCTTTGAGTAAAGACTATGAGAGCAAATCTTGTCCAGAGTTGGATAAGTCAGCTTTTGTCGGCGTTCTGGGAACGGGGGTCCCCAGACTTGCCTGCCTGCAGCCTGCGGCGTGGCTCAAAGGGGGGCCCAGCGCGGCCCATCTTCACCAACACAAATCCAAGACCCTCGCGAGGGGCCAAGCCTCGCGGGCGGATGGAGCGGAGCTTCCTCAGGCACGGCCTTGTCAGGCTGGCTCACGAGGAGGCGGAGAGATCAAGGTGGGGTACCTCACGAGGTGCCCATGACGCAAGCCATGACGACCGGGGGCGCCAGGCGGGTGCCAGCCCGCGCAGAGTCCTCCCTTCCTCTTTGGTTCAAAGGGGGCAAGCGCAGCCGCGGAGTACCGAGGCATCAGGCAAAGGTTGCCATTTCGGTGCAACGAGACCAAGACCAGGAGGACTACGATACGGAGGTCACCGTGGAGCCCAAGACGGCGTCATCACTAGAGCTTTGCGCAGGAGAAGACTACTTTTGTCAGGATAGTTGATACTAGCTGCCCCCCTTAAAATTAGCCCGCCATTGTTGGCTCCCTTCCCGCTCGATATTTGCGAAGAGGACCAGGGCCTCTATAAATAGGACCGGCCACCCACAGAGCAAGGGAAAAGGCAGGCAGAGAGGGAGATAGGGAAGAGAGAGAGAGAGAAAGGTGACTGAGCCCCTCCCGGCAGTTCATCGCCCCAGCCAAGAACAGACCCTCGCGAGGCTGTTCTTCCTTGTATTGTTCATCATCATCAGCCCAAGAGGCAATCCACCACACCACACACTGGAGTAGGGTATTACACCAGAACGGTGGCCCGAACCAGTATAAACCCTGTGTCTCTTGTGTTGTTCTTTCCATAGTTTAGATCCTAGCAAGGCGGGGGGTGCAGGTAGGTAGGAGGAGAAATCTCTGCGCGCACCCCAGTGTTCGAACCTCAAGGGTCCGCCGGAACCCGAAATCCGACATTTGGCGCGCCAGGTAGGGGTGCGCCAGGATTCGTCTTCCACCACCCCGTTCTCCTCCGACCATCATGCCCATGTCTGACGCTCGTCGGGCCTGCGCCGAGCGCCGGGCCGCGCTCGCTGCGCGCGTCGCCCAGACGTTCCCTGTCGGCGGGCGTCCTCGTCGTTCCCCATCACCTGCCGTCAATGCCGCCACCGGCCCGGCGGGGGACGAGCAGCAAGCATCGTCCCAGCATCCGTCCGTGCGGCAAGATGGCCGCACCGCGACGCCCTTGCTCACCCCAGCTGGTTCTTCGTCTCGCGCGCTCCGCGCGCCCATGGAGGCTCGGGCTGCACTCATCGCGTCGAACGAGCTCCTGCGCTACCGTCCCGTCGATGACGTCTACGAAGGATGGCTCGACCGCGTCGCCGAGCTCGTCCGTGCAGCAGGGGGCTCTCCTGCGCCATCCTCCGCTGCACCACACCCCGCCCCGCGCGGGCAATGAAGCTCCGGCGGCGCCCCGGCCGCCTCCTCCTCAGGAAGGCGCCATGGCTCCAAGGCGCGTGGCCCCTGGGCGGAACCCGCTCCGTCAGGCGCCAGCGCAGCAAGAGCAGAGTTGTCAAGAAGTCCCTCGCCCGCAAGAAGCTGCCCGGGCGCTCCCTGCTCCAGCACGTCGCGACCATGCTCCTGCTCCCGCGCGTCAAGACCCCGCGCTGCTCCCAGCTGCAGCGCGTGGGGACATCGAAGCCACGTGGCCATAGCAGACTGTCGCGCCTTCACCGCTGAGCTATGCAACGTCGCGTGGCCCGGCAAGTTCAAGCCAGACTTGCCTCCTCGCTACGACGGCAGGGCTGACCCTGCGGAGTTCCTCCAGCTCTACGAGCTGGGCATCGAAGCTGCCAACGGAGACGAGCAGGTCATGGCGAACTGGTTCCCCATGCACTCAAGGACGGGGCCCGGACCTGGCTCCTGAACCTGGCTCCAAGCACAATCTCCTCCTGGGACGAGATGCGCACCCGCTTCATCGCCAACTTATAGGTCACTCGCGACCGGCCACCCGCCGTGAGCGACATGCGCCGCATCAAGCAATAGCCCGGGGAGACCCTGCAGAAGTACATCCAGCGCTTCAACAGCGCGCGCCTCGAGATTCCCAAGGTGACTGAGGAGGCCATCATCTCGGCCTTCTCCGACGGCGTGCGCAGCGTCAAGATGAAGGAGGAGCTGGCGATGCATGAAGACCTGTGCACTTCCCAGGAGCTGTTCAACTTGGCAACCAAGTGCGCCAGGGCCGAGGAAGGGCGTCTCTCCCTCCTCGAGCTGCCTGCCGCAGACCCAGAAGAGAAGAAGCCCAAGGCCAAGGATGTGAAGCGCAAGGGGGCTGCCGTGCTCGCGGCAGAACCAGACACCAAGCGGAGCAGAGATCAACCCGAACCTTCAAAGGGCAGCCGGTACTGTGTGTACCACAACCTCCACACCCACAACACCAACGAATGTCAAGAGCTCCGAGCCGTGCGAGAAGGGAGGATCAGCCGTCGCCCTGACCGCAGTGACCGGGGCTACGGTCGAGGAGGAGGAAGGAACGCAGGACGCTGGGAAGACCGTGGCCCGCGCCAAGGGTGGCGCGATCAACCTCGCGAGGATCGCTGGAAAGACCCGCCTCGCGAGGGAGGCTGGAGAGATCAGCCTCGCGAGGGAGACTGGAGGGATCAGCCTTGCGAGGATCGCCCGCAAGGCAACGCAGGCCTCCCACTGCTGCCACCGCAGCCAAGGAGAAACGAGGACCGCCACCAGGACGAGGGGGCTGGGGGCTTCCAGGAGCCGTGCGCGATCGCCTGCATCCTGGGCGGGGCACAAGCCCCAGCCTCTCAGCGCATCTTCAAGCAGTTCGCCCGCGAAGTGAACGCAGTCCTCCCCAGGCTCGAAGCCACGCGCCCGCTCAGGTGGTCGGCGTGCGCCATCATGTTCAGCTCAGCAGATCAGCTCAAGTGTGCGGCTACAGCCGGAGTTCTCCCGATGCTTTGTTCCCCAATCATCAGCAATGTGGTGGTCACCAAGACCCTCACTGATGGCGGGGCAGGGCTCAACATCATGTCCGTGGAGACGTTCAACAACCTCCAAGTGCCCTACAGCCAGCTTCAGCCAACCAAGCCTTTCTCCGGTATCACCGATGGCTCCACGGTCCCGATTGGGCAGGTCCGCCTCCCTGTCACCTTCGGGGCACGCGACAACTACCGCACCGAGCTTATCGACTTCGACGTCGCTCACATTCGCCTGCCGTACAACGCCATCCTTGGGTACCCAGCGCTGGCCAAGTTCATGGCCGTAACTCACCACGGCTACAACGTCCTCAAGATGCCAGGAAGCGGCGGAGTCATCACGGTGCCATGTGAAGAGAAGGACGCGGTCTGCTCCCTGGAACGAGCCTTTCAGGCCGCGTCACTGGAAGACCCGGATCGTGGAAGCAGGAGGCCTCCCGAGACTGCCCCTAAGAAGAAGAAGACATCATCCGGCCTGACCACTCAGGAGGCAGGCCCCTCTGAGCCCGCGCCTACCCAGGGGGAACCTCCTTCCATCGCATAGGAAAGCGCGCCCGGCGCCCTCCTCAGGCAGGGCTCGGGGGCTCTCCCCTGGAGGGCCACCGACCTAGCTAGGGTCACGAGGGAGGCGCTTGGGCACCACATGGAGGCGTGTTTCGAAGCACGTTTCCCTCAAGAAGGAGCAAGGCAAGGAGACCCAGACCCTCAGGAGTTCGTCAGCAAGGCCACTCAAGAGCTACAGGAGTCAAGAGTCATGAAAGGTGGCCGCCACCTACCAGCAGTGGCTCCCCATCCAGGCGAGGATGGTGGGCTGCACGTCTGCATCGACATACCAGGGCTCAACCGAGTCGCCTCTCTGTAGCTCCTCTAGACCTCGTGAGTGGGGCGCTGCGGAGGCCCACTCCACAGCTACGTTCGCATGCCTTTCAGCTTGCCGAACGCGGCTGACATGTACCAGCGCCTCATGAGGGGCATCATGGGGGCATGAGAGGCCAGGCGTTCCGCAGCCCTAGCAGGGATGGAGATGGCCTGTGAGGAGCCACCAGCACCTCCAGAGCCTCCCGAGGCCCCTGGGCCTGGGGGTTCGTGAGGATCGGCTCCCGCAGCCCACCGAGCCTGCTACACCAACGCTCCTTCGTCCTCAACATCAGCAGGTGACATCTTTCGAGTTTTATTTCTAGCTGGGAGCGCCCCCCCAGGGCTGCATTATTCCCAGGTCGCGTGGGTCCGTCCCTGCGGCGTGTATCCCTTTTTATTCCATGTTGTTAGCTTACCTTGTTGGGGGCGCCCCCCGGGCTGCATGATCCCCAAGCCGCTCGGGCCAGGCCCAGCGGCATGTATCCCATTTGTGTTTATTTCCGATCATGCGTTAGACCCACCATGCTTGATTATTTGATGCCGGTCCACGGCACCTCTTCTTCTCCATGCCGACCACTTGCACGTTAAAGGGGGGGTACCTGAGCATCGTGACTCAGGGCTCTTACTGGCTCTCCAGCCCTCACCCTCTGGCCTTGTCCATGGCATCGCGACCTGGCATACCAGCGACGGCGGAGACCAGCTCGAGGGCCGGGACCCGAGGACGTAGAGTGCCGACATCTAACCAAATTTGCAGGGACACATCACAAGATAAGGCCCAGTGCCAGGCGCAAACCGCCTAGAGGTAGGGCCCCGTGAGTCCCGCGCTGGCTCACGGGTGCCCAGATACACCTCGCCAGACCCTACCGTGCCAGCCACGTGTCAGGGCGGGGCTGTACACGCCCCGGGGGCTCCTCCCGGAGGGGGGCCCCTTCGACGTACTAGTGGAAGCACCATGCTCCGTGCTGGCTGACGACACTGCCGAGGAGCGGCTATGCGGTAGCGCTATGCTCTGCGCTGGTGATAAACAACTGAGGGTGGCCCCTGGGCCGCACCAACCTCAGGGAGCCCAGAGCTCAGTGTCTAGCCTCATCGTAACGCCTCCCCTCGGGAGTGCCGCGCGAGGGGGCTAGGCACGGGGGCTGCGCCTGGGTCACACCTAGACGCACGCCGCCCAGCCAGGTCCCCTCGGGCCTGGTTCGTCACGCGTCTCTCCCTGAGCGAATCCAAGGTACGAAGGCAGTTTGAGCGTCAAGGGGGACTCCTGAGCATCGTGACTCAAGAGCCTAACTGGTCACGTAGCCCCTCACTCCGTGGCCCCATCCTGGTTTCCGGTCGGGACCAATGCTGGGTGAGGCACGCGCGCGGCCGGGCTCTCCAGACCTAGAACGGTAGATCCACCCGCATCACGCCTCCTTACTTGCTGTTCGTGCGTCAAGGGGGACTCCTGAGCATCGTGACTCAGGAGCCTAAATGGTCACGTAGCCCCTCACTCCGTGGCCCCGTCCTGGTTTCCGGTCAGGACCAACGCTGGGTGAGGTCGGGCTTTGCAGACGTAGGATGGTAGATCCACCCGCATCACACCTTCCTACTTGCTGTTCGTGTGCCAAGGGGGACTCCTGAGCATCACGACTCAGGAGCCTAACTTGTCACGTGGCCCCTCACTCCTTGGCCCTGTCCTGGTTTCTGGTCGGGACCAATGCTGGGTGAGGCATGCTCGGGGCCGGGCTCTGCCGGCATAGAACATAAGCAAGTAGGAAGGGAAGGCACAAATTTCAAGAAGTTCAAAAGCAAATATTACAGTCCACACTGTTATCTCAATGCCAAACGCAAGTTTAAACGCCTCCCCGAGGCATGATACATGTGCAGGAATTAAAGGCAGGACAGGAGCCGCGACGGAGTCACTTGTCGACGATGGAGCAGCGCGGATTGGGTACGCCTCACGGAGCGGTGGGGTCGGCAGCGCCTTGCTTCGGCTTGGTGCTGAAGGCCCGGAACTTCCCCAACATGGCCTTTGCGCGACCCTTCACAGCCTCGGCAGCGGCACGCTCGCCGCTCACTGGCTCCAGCAGGCTGTCAAGGTCGACACCGGGATTGCGAAGGTAGATGTGGGTGAGGACCCGTGTCATTGCTGCATAAGACAGGACACGCGCCTCGGCCTCGGCCGCGGGGCCAAGGCCAAGGGCGACATCTTCAAGAGCGTGAACCAGGAAGGGAAGTAGCTTGGCGGGGCCGTCCTCGGCGCTAGCCAGTGGGCTCTCCAGGCCGCTGTCGTAAAGCATCCTCAGTGGGGAGCGAGCCCTCGCCTCCATCTCCGCGAAGGCCACGCGGTCCTCGGTAAGAACCAGGTCCTCATCGTCCAGCTTGGCCTTCCTCGCCCCCAACTCCTGCTCCAGCGCGCCTAGGCGGTCACGGCGTTTCTTGAGCTTGACCTCCCTATCCTTGAGAGCCGCCTCGCGAGCCTTCACGCCTCCTTCCTGCTCTTGGCGAAGGCGGACCTCGTTCGCGAGCTGGTCCCGCAAACCTTGCAGTTCCCCCTCCAGCGCCTTCCAACGGCCACGGACGTCGACCACCTCCCCCAGGGCTGCATCACGAGCAGCCTTCGCTTCAAGGACGGCCTACTTCTCCTTGTCGCATGCCATCGAGGCCTGGACCAGCACCGCCCGAATCAAAGCGTCGGAGCGAACCCATCCTGAAGCCAGCTCCAAGCGCCCGGCCACCAAGCGGGGGTCGTCGCCAAGAAGATCCTAACGCAGTCGGTCCAGCTCAGCAACAGCACGATCCAGAACGGCAGAAGGAGTCAGAGAGACAGCAGCCGGTGGAGTAGGAGGAGAAGACGGCAGCGCGGCCACAGCATCCTGAGGCAGAGCCTGCCGTGCCCCGACAGCCGAAGTGGCGGCGGCAGGCAAGAGCACCTCGGGAGCCACTTGGGCCGTGGGGGCTGAGCTCTCCCCAGCCGGCTCAGCCAGGCCTCACGAGGACGACCGGGTAGGAGAAGCCTGTGCGTCACGGTCACCCTCCTTCGCGGGCAGAAGCGCTGCCACGGATGGAACCTCGGGAGCCCCCTTCGGCTTCTTTGCTGCGGGCGCCAGCCTATCCAAGAGATGCGGACGTCAAGCTTCAGAAGCAGAGCAAGAGATAAAGACAAGAATCAAACGCTTATGGGTCGTCGCCAGTGAGCTCAAGCGGCCTCTGGCCAAATTTGAAGCCTGAAAGCCGGCTGGAAGGGTCAACCTCGAGAAGCTTGGAGGCGGAAGGCGCATCTGCGGTCCGCCCCGGGGCCGGGGCAGACCCGCGGAAGATCAGCCCGGTCCTGTCCTTCTTAGAGATCGGGGGTGAGCTCCCGCCGTCCTGCTCGTCGTTGTCCTCGTCGTCATCCTCGTCGCCATCGCTCGGAGAGAGGCGGAGAACGCGGGACCGGCGCCGAGGGAGGGGAGCCCTCGACTCTCCATCAGTCACCTCGGAATCATGCCCTTTTCCCCGCTCCCCTCCTTCCTCCTCTTCGCTGGAGTCGTCGGAGGGCACGTCCACTGGTTCCTCGGGAGTTTCCATGGGCACGGGCCCATCCCCGTTGAAGACGGGCATGGACTCCACTACCTGCTCCTAGTCGTCGCGGAGGAACAAGGGCGTAGGAGCGCCCGCCAACCTCGCCACATCGCCCCAGACCAGAGATTGGAGGACTGCAGCCAGATCTCCGTCGGCTAAGGCCGCGGGGCTCGGGCGGGGCCTCCACATCGGAAGTGAGTACTACCGAAGCGGAGCCAGCTAGTGCTCCAGGAATTCCCTCAGCAGCGACACGCCGGTCAGCTTCGCCGCCGCCATGTTGGCCGGCCTCAGATCCGCGTCCATCTTCTCCAACATCAGCTTCGCGCGGGGGTCCGTGAGCTCCGCTCGACCCCAATCGCTGGAGCTCGTGGGCTGCTCCGTGGGCAAGTCAGCCGAGGGTGGATGCGCCCAGCATCCACCAAGACCCACTTGCTCCTGAAGCCCTCAATCCTTTTTCCGGGGTTCGAAATGGCAATGGCGCCACCGTACGCGACGAAGCTCGCGCACGCGGAAGTAGTACCACGAGAGGTCCGGAGGTAGAAGTAGTGGCGCAGCAAGGCCACTGAGGGCTACACCCCTACGTGAGCCTCGCGGTAATAGGCAAAGATTGCCAGGAGAAGGACGGAGTTGGGGTGGAGATGCAGGGCTTGTAGCTTATAGTGGCGGAGGACAGAGAAGAAGAACTCGGAGAAGGAAGGCACCAGGCCAGCAGCAATGGCACTTACGAACAGTGGATAGAAGGTGCTCCCTTGACCCTTAGAGGTGGCGGAGCTGGCTTTAAACACCTTCGCCCCGTTGATGCCCCACGCCGTCGCCATCCAGCGCAACCGGGCGAGGCTCGCCTCCGACACATTCGGCGGGTCCAGGGCAGACGAGTACCAAGCCACGGCCGGGGGCTGACAAGGTGCCATGGCTTCCTAGGTCACACGGTCGGAGTGGATCTGGAAATTTTGGAGGAAGGAAGAAGAGGCGCAAGAAAGGGGATCTGAGCAGCAACCGGGGAAAGCAAGAAGCAAAGCCTAGGTGGACGCCGCTCCTTTATCAACTCACGCAGTTGCAAGGACGCCCACATCCAACCAACCATCACGCGGTGCCCAGGGCCGCAGGCTGTTAGGGCCCGTGGCACTTCGCTCTTGCGCTTCCGCCTCCCTGCATGGCCAAGTCCGGGCGCGCCTTGGGCCCGGGGGCTACTGTCGGTGTTCTGGGCACGGGGGTCCCCAGACTTGCCTGCATGCAGCCTGCGGCGTGGCTCAAAGGGGAGCCCAGCGCGGCCCATCTTCACCAACACAAACCCAAGACCCTCGCGAGGGGCCAAGCCTCGCAGGGCGGATAACGTGGAGGTTCCTCAGGCACGGCCTCGTCAGGCTGGCTCACGAGGAGGCGGAGAGATCAAGGTGGGGTACCTCACGAGGTGCCCGTGACGCAAGCCATGACGACCGGGGGCGCCAGGCGGGTGCCAACCCGCGCAATGTCCTCCCTTCCTCTTTGGTGCAAAGGGGGCAAGCGCAGCCGCGGAGTACCGAGGCATCAGGCAAAGGTTGCCATTTCGGTGCAACGAGACCAAGACCAGGAGGACTACGAGACGGAGGTCACCGTGGAGCCCAAGACGGTGTCAGCACCAGAGCTTTGCGCAGGCGAAGACTACTTTTGTCAGGATAGTTGATACTAGCTGTCCCCCTTCAAATTAGCCCGCCATTGTTGGCTCCCTTCCCGCTCGATATTTGGGAAGAGCACCAGGGCCTCTATAAATAGGACCAGCCACCCACAGAGCAAGGGAAAAGGCAGGCAGAGAGGGAGACAGGGAAGAGAGAGAGAAAGAAAGGTGACTGAGCCCCTCCCGGCAGTTCATCGCCCCAGCCAAGAACAGACCCTCGCGAGGCTGTTCTTCCTTGTGTTGTTCATCATCATCAGCCCAAGAGGCAATCCACCACACCACACACTAGAGTAGGGTATTACACCACAACGGTGGCCCGAACCAGTATAAACCCTGTGTCTCTTGTGTTGTTCTTTCCATAGTTTAGATCCTAGCAAGGCGGGCGGTGCAGGTAGGTAGGAGGCGAAATCTCCGCGCGCACCCAGTGTTCGAACCTCATGGGTCTGCCGGAACCCGAAATCTGACAGCTTTGCTTGTAGCCCAAGTAAAGTTGTCGTGTGTGTTTGAAATCTGACCGTTGGAACATGTGTCAGTTCATTAGTGACCCAGGGTCATTTCGAACAAATCAGGTCGGGTTGCCTAGTGGCTGTAAATAGCCCACCCCCTACAACCATAAATGGTTGGCTGCTCAGAGTTAGAGTACGGCTTTTGTCGTTTGAGAGCAACCCACCTCGAAGCCTTTGAGAGAGAATTCCTTGCGAGGATAAAGCCCTAAACACCCAGAGCCAAAGAGTGTTAGGCATCACTTAAGTCTTCCTGTCTGTGGGATCTGAAGACTTATTACACTTGAGGACTGTGAATCCTCCAGCCGGTTAGGCGTCGTGTTCTGAGCATCCAAGAGTCATTGTGGATCGCCGGTGAACGAAGTCTGTGAAGGTTTGGAAGTCTACCTTGAAGACTTACCAGAGTGATTGGGCGAGGACTGGGTGTCCTTAGCTCAAGGGGAATAAGGTGAAGACGAGGTCTTCTAAGTTGAATCTCAGCCTCCCTAACCAGACGTACAGTTGTCACAGCAACTGGAATTGGTCCAACAAATCATTGTCTTCAACGAGTCACTGGTTTCATCCTTCCCTTCCCTTTGCTTACTGTTGGTCTTTGTGAAGTCATTGTATGATTGCATTATCTTTTGTCTTCACTGAGTGACTACTTGTTCTGATTGGCTTCACAATATCTTCCTACCTGATCTTTACTGCCTCGCTGCTATTAGTCATTATGCTTTCACTTCATTGAATACTTGACTATGGTTTGCCTAGTGTAGTCCACCTTCCGCTGTATGGTAATAGGTTTATTTCTATCGTTTGTCTTCGAAACTTCCATGTTTTGAAGACTTCCATAAAAATCGCCTATTCACCCCCCCCTCTAGTCGATCACTAGCACTTTCACTTTGGCCCGTCTTTTCCTTTCCTCCTGTATTGCAAGAACAAGTATCGGGCCCCGCGGGGGCGTGTAATGAACTGCAGTGCTTATGCTGCTTGGTGGCATGTTTATCGCTCTTTTGTTGTGTTATGACGTTCGCGCTCCGTGTAGACTTAAAAAGGGTAACTTAGCTAGATGCGCCCAGGGTAGTCTCGTGTCTCATGAGGGTACGCCTTCTGGCACCTGGTGAGGCCTCCTAGTTGCTGGCTCGGGGGTCGTTGTCCGGCGTCACATAACTGCAGAAATCACTGAGACATCCGTCAGGTGCCTTGGCCTTCCTTGTGCGAGGCCTCAATGACCGTGGCCCAGCACACCACGTCGCTATACCTATGGGGCACAGACTCAAGGGAGGGTGCACCAACCGTGGGCTCGATCGAGAGTGCCTCGCGAAGGTCAGGGGAGCCGGAACTTTGGAGCAACAGGGTTTTGGCGAGGCGTGTTCGTGGCCTGGCGAGCGCACACGCCTGCCCAGCCCTCGTGTGAGGCACGAGAGGGAGAGCATCGGGCAACTGCCGCGCTCCCTGGCACAAAACAAAGAACCAAGCGAATAAGTAGGGCAAAGAAAGGGTTCAACCAAGCAATCAAGAAATGCCAGAACTCCAAATTCCATAAAAGGGAGGCAAACCAACTACAGAAAGCAAATGAACAACTGCGTCCGGCACTTAATCTAGTCTTCCGACCACCGCGGAGCTAAGTGCTACCACTAGGACATGGGAGGGAGCCCCCGAGGCCCGAGGGTGGCACTCCGGAGACTCCGCGGCGTGTACAGCCCCACTCATTGTTACGTGAGAGTGTCACGAGCGGAGACCTTCACAGGCACTGGGCCTTGCTTCAAGGGTAGAACTTTCGGAGGTGTTGGATGTTCCAGGCATTCTGGATGGGGATCCCGTCCTGTGTCTCCAGGCGCCAGGACTGAAGACACGGGCAATCCTAAACGGGCCCTCCCACATGGGTGAGAGCTTGTGCAGCCCTTCCCTAAAGAGCACCCGCCTCAGGACAAGATCGCCCACCTCGAGCGTCCTAGAGCGAACGCTGCGATAGTGGTACCGTCACAGCGCCTGCTGGTACCTTACCGCCCGGCGCGAGGCTTCACGGCAGTGTTCCTCCCCCAACACAAGGTCCACCCCCCGCATGGCGTCCTGCTGCGTCTCATCAAATGCTAGGACCTGCGCGGAGCGATGTCTGACCTCGTGTGGGAGAACCGCTTCTGCTCCGTAGACGAGGACGAACGGGGTCTCGCCTGTTGTCTTGATGGTGGTGGTGCGGATGGACCACAACACGGACTGGAGCTCGTCGTGCAAGCCCCTGCCGCAGGCCTCTCAAGACCTCCGCGTTGGCGCGCTTGGCTTGGCCGTTGCTCCTGGTGTGTGCTACCGAAGCGTAGCAAATCTGCGTTTCAAGGTTAGCACAAAATATCTTGAAGAGATTGCTAGTGAACTGCGAGCCATTATCGGTGATGATGCGGTTAGGACCCCAAACCGACTTACTAGGCCCTTGACGAACTTAACTGCCAACCCGACTAGATGGTTCGGATGGCTTCCACCTCCGCCCATTTGGTGAACTTGTCGATGGCGTCATAGAGGTAGCTGTTGCCCCCTGGCGCTCGAGGGAATGGACCCAGGATATCCAGCCCCCAGACCGCAAACGGCCACGAGAGTGGGATGGTATGGAGGCCCTGAGCAGGCTGGTGGATTTGCTTGGCATGGAACTGGCAAGCCTCGCAGGACTTTACCAGCTCGGTTGCATCGCTAAGTGCCCTGGGCCAGTAGAATCTGCTGCAGAATGCCTTGCCAACCAGGGTGCGTGACGACGAGTGATGCCCGCAGTCCCCGCCGTGTATGTCAGCTAGCAGCTCGCCCCCTACTTCCTAGAGATGCATCGCAATGAAACATCGTTGGGTCGTTTCATGTACAACTCACCATCCTGGACGCAATACGCCATAGCTTGTCGGGCCATGCGCTCCGCTTCCTCTTCTTTCTCCGGCAGTGTCCCCCGTGGCAGGAATGCCTTGAATTCTTCAGTCCAGCACCCCTCCTGAGTTTCAAGCACAAGGAGCAGGCATGCTCTTGAGGTCGGGCCATAGGTGGGAGCTCCTGAGGTTGGTGGTGGTGGGAGCTCCTCTCGAGACGATGTAGGCTCCGCGGCTGGAGGGGCCACTGAAGGCTTAAATAGCCACTCCTTGAAGACGTCAGGCTCCTGGGGTTGTCGCCTTGATGCCCGCTTGGCGATATCATCCGCTTCCTTATTTGTGCCACGGGGCACATGCTGCAGTTCTAGGCCCAGGAATTGCTTCTCCATTTTGCGTACCTCCGCGAGGTATGCCTCCATGTGCTCGTCCTTTGGCTCGTATACCTTGTTGGAGAAGTTGACGTGGAGCTGAGAGTCGCCCTTGATGGTGAGGTGCTTCACCCCCAAGGCTGCTGCAGCCTTGAGGTCGGCGACCAAACCTTCGTACTCCACGATGTTGTTGGAGACCTTCTCGCCCCGCTCGAAGCAGAGTTGTACTGTGTAGTAGAGCTTGTCTTGAGTGGGCGAGATGAGCACGGCTCCAACCCCCGCGCCCTGGTTTGCGAAAGCACCGTCGAAGTACATGACCCAGCCATCTGGTGCTTCACTTCCTAGTGAAAGGGATCGGTTCTCGCCCGCTTCGAGCTCCGGAGCGTCGGTCCACTCTACCACGAAGTCGGTGAGGGCCGCTCCCTTGATGACCCTGGTTGTGCTGAACTCCAGATGGAATGCTTGCAGCTCGATGTTCCACTCTGTGACTCTCCCTGCTGCGTTGGGGCTCCGGAGCACCCTCTCCAGTGGGTAGGCTGAGACGACCTTAATTGGGTGGCCTTGGAAATAGTGATGCTGCTTGTGTGAGGCCACTAGGAGCGCGAGCAGGAGCTTCTGTGGCATGGGGTATCATGCCCTTGCGTCCTATAGCACCATGCTGACGAAGTAGACCGGGTGCTCGATGAGGGCGGGAACGTCGGTGGAGCCTACGACCTCCAGAGGTTGTGGCGCCTCCCGAGGTACGGGGGCCTCAGGAGCTTGGTTGCCCACCATAGCCTCCGCAGGCCCAGAGATGCCATCTTGCGGGGTCTGATCGTCCGAGGGCGTCGTCGTGGACTTAGCGGTTCCATCCTGATGCCACTCCGTCCCGGCTAGAGATTTGTCATTACGTGGCGTTCCCTTGGCCCGGTGCTCCTCCCGGATAGCCTCCAATGTCACGCTGGCTGAATGGGGCGTGGCGACTAGGTAGAGCACTTGGGGCTCGAGGGGTTGAGGCGCGACCATCACCGGGGGGGCTGGTCAAATATCTCTTGAGATCTTGAAATGCTAGGTCGGCCTCTAGGGTCCACTCAAATAGGCCCTTCTTCTTCATCAGCTTGAAGAATGGCAGGGCGCGTTCTCCCAGTTTTGAGATGAAGCGCCCCAACGACGTCATGCAACCCATGAGCTTCTGCATTTCCTTGAGAGTTTGGGGCGGGCTCATATCTTCTATCGCCTTAACCTTCTCCGGGTTTGCTTCGATCCCCCAGTGCAACACGAGGAAACCCAGCAACTTGCCTGACGGGACGCCGAACACGCACTTCTCTGGATTGAGCCGCAGGCCCACCCGTCGCAGGCTGGCGAATGTTTCCTCCAGGTCTTGTATGAGGGTCCTCGCTTCCCGAGATTTCACCACGATGTCGTCGATGTAGGCCTCAGTGTTCCTCCCAAGCTGCTGGCCCAGGGCGATGTGCATCAGCCGCTGGAAGGTTGCCCCAGCGTTGCGCAGTCCGAATGGCATGCAGGTGTAGCAGTATACCCTGCACCGGGTCAGGAAGGCCGTACTCTCCACGTCCTCCACCGCCATCTTGATCTAGTGATAACCCGAGAAGGCATCTAGAAAACACAGCAGGTCGCATTCGGCGGTGGAGTCGACGATATGGTCGATGCGCGGAAGTGGGAACGGGTCTTGTGGGCAGGCTTTGTTGAGGTTGGTGAAGTTGACGCACATACGTTCCTTCCCACCATTCTTGGGCAAAACGAGGGGGTTCGCCAACCATTCTAGGTACCGGACCTCGCGGATGACACCCGTGTCGGATCGTGGGTTCCGGCAAACCCTTGAGGTTCGAACACTAGGGTGCGCATGAAGATCTCTCTCTCTCTCTCTCTCTCTTGCTCACTCTCGCAACGATCTCTAGGCCTAGCTCGCCGAACCGAAGGAACAAGAGACACGAGAGTTTATACTAGTTTGGGCCACCGTTGTGGTGTAATACCCTACTCCAATGTGGTGTGGTGGATTTCCTCGTGGGCTGAGGATGAACTAGTACAAAGGATGAACAACCTCCTGAGGAGAGGTGTTCTTGAGCTCGATGAGCTTGTGTGTGTGAGGATGGTCTGAATGATCCTTCCCTTCTAAGGTGGTGGCTAGTCCTATTTATAGAGGTACTGGTCCTCTTCCCAAATGTTTAGGTGGGAAGGGATCCCACAACGGCCAATTTCGAAGGGAGACAACTAGTACATGTTATCCTGACAAAAGGTGGTCTTTGCCTACCAAACACTCTGGTAGTGACGCCGCCGTGGGCTCCACGGTGACCTCCGTCCTGCCGTCATGCTGGTCTTGGTCTTGTTGCACCGATATGGAAACCTTTTCCTGAGGCCTAGGGACTCCTCGCATGTGCTTGCCTCTTTAGCACCAAAGAGGAAACTGGCATCATGCGCCCGCTAGCGCCCGCCTAGCCTTGGTCATCATGGCTCATGTCACGCGAACCTCGTGAGGTGCCCCTTGCATACATATCTCCACTCCTCGGGAGCCGGCCTAGGGAGGCCGCCCCGGAGGAGGTCTTGGTGTCGTCCGCCTCACGAGGCTTGCCCCTCGCGAGGGTCTTGAGTGGTTTCCAGTGAAGATGGGTCGTACCAAGCCGCTGGATGAGCCATGCCTTGGGCCACAGGCAGGCAAGTCTGGGTACCCCCGTTCCCAGGACGCTGACAGCCTGCGACTTGTAGCTTGCGGGTTTCCTGGATGATGAAAGACTGCTTCTCCATGGACTTCCGTCGCGCCTTCTGCTTCACAGGGCGCACATTGGGGCACACCCTTAAGTGATGCTCGATTACTCCCCTTGGGACTCCCACTACCTGCTTGGGCTCCCAGGCGAATACCTCCTTGTTCGCACACAAGAACCTCACCATCGCCTCTTCTTGGTCGGGGTCGAGGTTGGCGCCTATGGTGAAAGTGGCTCCCGAGGCCCCGTCTTCCTCAACCGGCATTTGCTTGGTTTCCGCCTGATCTTGACTGAACATCTGCTTCTTTTTTGCTGGCACGGCCCCCTGAGCCCTTGGAGTGGCCTCAACAGCTGGACGTGCTGCCGCAGCAGCTCTGAAGGCGAGCTTGAGAGCCGTGAGGGCTTCCTTGGTGTCCCCTGCCACGGTGAGAGTGCCGCTGCTCCCCGACATCTTCATGAGCTTGTAGGATGGTTGGGTTGCTGCCATGAACTGAGCTAGTGCAGGGTACCTGAGGATGGCGTTGTACGGGAGGCCGATGTGGGTGATGTCGGAGTCGATCAGCTCGGTGCGGTAGTTGTCGCGGTTATCAAAGGTGACCGGGAGGCTTATTTGCCCTAGGGGGCTGGTGGAGACGACACCGACCCCAGAGAAAGGCTTGGTGGGGCGGAGCCTGCCGTATGGTACATGAAGCAAGCCGAAGGCTTCGACAGAGAGCACGTTGAGGCCGGCTCCACTGTCGATGAGGGTCGTGGTCACCTCCACGTTGCAGATGGTGGGTGTGCACAACATCGGGAGCATGCCTGAGCCCGCAGTGATAGCTGGGTGGTCCTCCGAGCTGAAGGTGAGGTCGGCCTGGGGCGCCGCCCATCCCGGGGGAGCCCCTGGTTGCATGCTGGCAGTGCCCACCTCGTGGAAGAACTGCTGGACGTGGTGCCCGCGAACCACGTAGGAGGGCTACAACAGCGAGAGGCGCCTGTGCCGCGAAGCGCGCGACAAAGAGGCGGCGCAGCTCCTCCTAGGAGGCCACCGAAGATCCTGGCAGGCTGAGCAGCCAGGCATGTGGCACGCCAGCCAGAGCCAGGGGGAACCAGTTGCCCATGACCCGGTCGTTGCCTCTGGCTTCGAGGACGGCTTCCTCATACACCTGCAGGAAAGCCGCCGGATCCGCCGTGCCGTCGTAGCGGGGTGGCATCTCCGGCTTGAACTTGCGCGGCCACTGCACCTGCCGTAAAGCGTGGGTGAAGGCCCGGATGCCCGCGGCGCATCCGCAGGCGCCCGCCGGCCTATATGGGGAGATGGCATAGGCCATGGAGCTGGACGAAGCAAGCGGAGAGGCAAAGCTTCGGTGCACCCCTACCTGGCGCGCCAAATGTCGGATCGTGGGTTTCGGCAAACCCTTGAGGTTCGAACACTGGGGTGCGCACGAAGATCTCCCTCTCTCTCTCGCTCACTCTCGCAACAATCTCTAGGCCTAGCTTGCCAAACCCAAGGAACAAGAGACACTTGAGTTTATACCGGTTCGGGCCACCGTTGTGGTGTAATACCCTACTCCAGAGTGGTGTGGTGGATTGCCTCGTAGGCTGAGGATGAACTAGTATAAAGGATGGACAACCTCCTGAGGACTGGTGTTCTTGAGCTCGGTGAGCTTGTGTGTGTGGGGATGGTATTGAAAATCCATCCTCAGATGAGTCGGTCCTCGACTATGGTGGTGCCTAGCCCTATTTATAGAGGCCCTGGTCCTCTTCCCAAATGTTTAGGCGGGAAGGGAGCCCACAATGGCCAATTTCGAAGGGAAACAACTAGTACAAGTTATCCTGACAAAAGGTGGTCTTTGCCTGCCAAAGGCTCTGGTGGTGACGCCACCGTGGGCTCCGCGGTGACCTCCGTCCTACCGGTCTTGGTCTTGTTGCACTGATATGGAAACCTTTGCTTGATGCCTCGGGACTCCTCGCCTACACTTTCCCCTTTAGTGCCAAAGAGGAAACTGGCACCCTGCGCCCGTTGGCACCCGCCTGGCCTTGGTCATCATGGCTCACGTCATGTGAACCTCGTGAGGTGCCCTTTGCATAGATATCTTCGCTCCTCGGGAGCCAGCCTAGGGAGGCCGCCCCGGAGGAGGTCTTGGTGTCGTCCTCCTCGCGAGGCTTGGCCCCTCGCGAGGGTCTTGAGTGGTTGCTGGTGAAGATGGGCCGTACCAGGCCGTTGGTGGAGCCACGCCCTGGGATGCAGGCAGTCAAGTCTGGGTACCCCCGTTTCCAGGACGCCGACAGCTTGCACCAGTCCATAGATGCATCGCTGGAGCTTGCACATTTTTTTAGCATCTTTAGGATCGACAAAAACTTCTGGTTGCATCATATACAACTCTTCATTAATATACATTAAGGAATGCAGTTTTTGACATCTATTTGCCAAATTTCATAATAATAAAATGCGGCAATTGCTAACATGATTCAGACTGACTTAAGCATCACTACGAGTGAGAAGGTCTCATTGTAGTCAAGCCCTTGAACTTGTCGAAAACCTTTCGCGACAAGTAGATCTTTGTAGATGGTGACATTACCATCAGCTTCAGTCTTCTTCTTGAAGATCCATTTATTCTCAATGGCTTGTCGATCATCGGGCAAGTCCACCAAAGTCCATACTTTGTTCTCATACATGGATCCTATCTCAGATTTCATGGCCTCAAGCCATTTATCGGAATCTGGGCTCATTATAGCTTCTTCATAGGTCGTAGGTTCGCCATGATCTAGTAACATGACTTCCAGAACAAGATTACCGTACCACTCTGGTGCGGAACATGCTCTGTTCGACCTACGAGGTCCAGTAGTAACTTGATCTAAAGTGTCATGATCATCATCATTAGCTTCCTCTCTAGTTGCTGTAGGCATCACGGGAACGGATTTCTCTGATGTGCTAATTTCCAAATTGAGAGAAGGTACAATTACCTCATCAAGTTCTACTTTCCTCCCACTCCTTTCAAGATAAACTCATTCTCTAGAAATGTTCCATTCTTGGCAGAAGGTGTACCCAATTGTTTACTTAGGGTATCCTATGAAGACACACTTCTCCGATTTGGGTTCGAGCTTATCAGGCTGAAGCCTTTTGACATAAGTGTCACAACCCCAAACTTTAAGAAACCATAACTTAGATTTCTTGCCAAACCACAGTTCATACGGTGTCGTCTCAACAAATTTAGACGGTGCCCTATTTAATGTGAATGCATCTGTCTCTAATGCATAACCCCAAAACGATAGTGGTAAATCGGTAAGAGACACCATAGGTCGCACCATATCTAAGAAAGTAGGTTACGACGTTCGACACACCATTAAGCCGTGGTGTTCCAGGTGGTGTGAGTTGTGAAACTATTCCACATTGTTTTAAATGAAGGCCAAACTCGTAACTCAAATATTCACCTCCGCGATCAGATCATGGAAACTTTATTTTCTTGTTACGATGATTCTTCACTTCACTCTGAAATTCTTTGAACTTTTCAAATGTTTCAGACTTGTGTTTCATTAAGTAGATATACCCATATCTGCTCAAATCATCTGTGAAGGTCAAAAAATAACAATACCCGCCGTGTGCCTCAACACTCATCGTGTTGGAAATATGCCCTAGAGGCAATAATAAATTAGTTATTATCATATTTCCTTGTTCATGATAATCGTGTATTATCCATGCTAGAATTGTATTGATCAGAAACTCAAATACATGTGTGGATACATAGACAACAACATGTCCCTAGTAAGCCTCTACCGGACTAGCTCATTGATCAAAGATGGCTATGGTTTCCTAGCCATGGACATGAGTTGTCATTTGATAACGGGATCACATCATTAGGAGAATGATGTGATGGACAAGACCCAAGCTATGAACGTAGTATATGATTGTGTCATGTTTATTGCTATTGTTTTCTGCATGTCAAGTATATGTTCCTACGACCATGAGATCATGCAACTCACTGACACCAGAGGAGTACCTTGTGTGTACCAAACGTCGCAATGTAACTGGGTGACTATAAGTGCTCTACAGGTATCTCTGAGGGTGTCTATTGAGTTGGCATGGATCAAGACTGGGATTTGTCACTCCGTATGACAGAGAGGTATCTCAGGGCCCACTCGGTAATACAACATCAAAAGAAGCTTGCAAGCAATGTGACTAATGACTTTGCCATGGGATCTTGTATTATAGAACGAGTAAAGAGACTTGTCGGTAATGAGATTGAACTAGGTATGGAGACATCAATGATCAAATCTCGGGCAAGTAACATACCGATAGACAAAGGGAACTACATACGGGATTACCTAAATCCTTGACATCGAGGTTCGACCGATAAGATCTTCGTAGAATGTAGGAACCAATATGGGCATCCAGGTCCCGCTATTGGTTATTGACCATAGAGGTGTCTCGGTCATGTCTGCATAGTTCTCGAACCCGCAGGGTTTACACACTTAACGTTTGGTGACGATATAAGTATAGTTGAGTCATTATGATGGTTCCCGAAGGTTGTTCAGAGTCCCGAATGAGATCCTGAATGTGATGACGAACTCCGGAATGGTCCGGAGGTGAAGATTGATATATTGGACGAGGGGTATTGGAGTCTAGAATTGTTCCGGGGGTACCGGGTGATGACCAGCATGACCAAAAGGGGTTTTGGGGGGCCCCGACAAGTGTTGGGGGGCTCATGGGCGAAGGGGAGGGGGCAAACCAGCCCACTAAGGCCTTGTTTGGTAGCACGGGATCCCGGAGGGAACCCCGCTTATTCCTCGGGCGAGAAAAGCACGGGCCCGATCGAGCCGGGGAAATCGAGCGCGATGTTTGGACAGATTCATTGGGGAGGTATCCCTGCCCTACCCACGTCGTTTCCACGGGGAAACGTTCCATGCCTCGAGGGGTCAGGGAGAGAAGCCACGGCTTGAGCGAGACCGCGAGCGCAGTGACCGAAAGGCGACAATGGCCAAGATCCAGTCCTCCGCCTCCGAGTTTCTCCGGCAGCGACCGGAGAGACGGACCGCCCCCTCCCTCCGGTGCTCCGCCTGCATGCTCCACCCACCAGCGACCGCGACGGCCATGGTCGTCACCCTCCTCCTTCCCCGGATCTACCGTCCTCCTCGAAGTTCCTGCCCCTCCGGTGACGGCAACGGCGACGGTTCCACGATCAACTTCCACCTACTTCCACCAAGGTTAGCCGCGCTCCTCTTCCACCTCGTATTTTTTTCTCCAATCCATCAACTCACCATCCATGCACTAATGCCTGAAATTGCTGGTCAGATCCAAGAACTCGAACCTTCTCTTCTTCTAAATAATTCCACATGCCAGAGACAAAATTTACTTCATTGGTTAATAAGAATCCATCTCATATATTCCTGTATTGTTCCTTTCTGAAAGGGGGGAAAAGCATAAGTCAGAGTAAATTACTATACTAGTGAAGACAACTAATTTTCATACAAGGGCACCAATGCACAAGCAGTGTCAATGTTAGAGTGTACTTTATTCAGAGATGATTGGAGCAACCATTGATCGGTTCAGCAGCAGTTGACATCTAATCAATCACAATTAATAGACTCGTAGGCAAAATATAGGAGACCTAGTGTAAGATCAATTCATTAGGAGCATGATCATATAGACAATTATCAGATAGGAGTAGTATCAATTACAGTATCATAAAGCATGGTTGTATCATAATCAATACACTACAATCATGCATTTCACTTACATGCACACAAAGAGCTCCACAACTAGCATTTTAGAAAGATTAAATTCATATACTGATCTGTATATAATTGCCTATAATTTGCATTTCGGCACATGTTGGATCATATTTTTCTCAACTAGATCATATATTCATCACAACACTAACACACGTCTTGCTTTTTTCTTATTGCAGAGGCTGTCTAGGTGCTGTTTTGGTGTTTCCTGTGGTGCACATGTGTGCTACCTTTCCTACAGTATGTGTTTTCATGCATTTTTGCACAAACTTTTGTGTCCCGAACTGATAAGTATTCGATTGTGTGCCACATGCAAGTGCTCTAAACCTCTGGCATTAGCAAATGATTTGCTTTATCCGAAAATGCTAGGTGGTGGCGGCCGCGTTGTGTTCAGTGGCTAAGTGCCTTTTGGTTCGTTGGTCATTGAAAATATTTCACCTGATGAAAGGTATATGACAGCCATCCCTGGATGCCTTCTCCTTAATTTGTCACACAATCATAAGATGTGATGTGAGGAAGCTTAAATTTATTTGTTGGTATAAATTGATCGACTAGTCAGCAAGAGATTTGGTTGGTGATGTTATTTTTCTGGCTGTCTAGTTAGACGGCATTGACTCGCAGACCTTGATTAAGCAAGAAACACAACGCATGGATAGTACTCCTAGCTTGCCAAGTGCCAATTAGTAACAAAAAACTTACTCATCAGGAAAATAACTTGTTACAACTCCTTATGGACTCCTACTAGTAATTTTGTATGTGTTGCTGAATTTGCTGGGACACTCAAACACCTTGATATTTATTTAATTTCTTTTCTTTGTTGCTTCAGTTAGAATATGCTATCATTCAAGTGACCTTCTAGTAATCTGGTTGACAAATGACAAACCTTTTCAGTTTCGACATCAGTTTCACGGGATGACACACTAGAGTAGACTAGCTACCTGCTAGGCCAACAGTTTTACACCGATGTTAATTTTCCTTTCTTGCGAATAATTGTAGGGTCTTGCTTAAGAAAGAGAAAGTACTGCCAAGTATCAAGTAGCTAGTTACAGATTCACTCATCAGGGAAGTAACTTGTAACAGTAGTGGAGTGCGGGCATGTGCCATATATCTATTAGTAATTTAGTACTTTCATCGTGCTTGTGCTAGCTCCAGGTTTGAATCTTCCTTGGTACACTATTTTTAGAAGTGATGCTTACTGTTGGTTAGGGTCTTCTGAAGAACAATAACAATTTTTTATATTTGTTGCACAAGTTCTTCTATGCATTCATTTACACATACGACACTGCCGGAGAATACATTGTTTGTGAATTGTTTGTTAGACTGCCTTACATCCTTTTATAGATAGATGCCTTTAATTCTATGCACTAAAAAATCCATGTTTGTTTTGTCCTTACTTTCCCCATTATACATTTTTTTGTCCCCATTTTTACTAATTTTGGAATTATATATTGGCGAGAAGCTTGACAATAATGATCTATTGCTTATCATATTCCTTTCTTTTGTCCTTACTTATTTAGTAATTATTACTGAAATGTATGACACAATAACCAAAAATAGAAGTTAGTATTCTGGCTCTTATCTTTTTTCTCAACAAGTTCTGCTGATTGTTATTAAAATTCTAAGCTATAGTCATCATGTGCTCATGTAATTGTTACAATTCTCAGTTGGATACATGGTGCGAACTTCCTTTTTTTGTAGTTCAACGAACATCGAGTTGTGGTACCTGATGTAGATGCGGAGTGGAGAAAAGACCTGAGTAGGACTAGTGATTTTCACCTTGCAGCCCATCCTATTCGAAAGTGTCTATGCCTCGGACATGACAACTTGATAATTCAGAATTTTTGTAGTGAAAAAACTTAAACAATGATGCATCAATGCCAATTGTATTGATTGCTTTTATGTTGGAACACTGAAAAAGGTTTAGCTCAACGCTTAATCGGAATGAAATGTGGACCGATGGGTATTTGAACCTTGGTGAAATGATGGATATCAGTTGTATTTTTTAATGAAATTATAGTTTACATGAATTCTGAAGTTTTTGTATGTGTCTGTTTTTTTATTGTAAAATTATTTGTGCAGTTTTTATCTTTGATCTATTTTTCCTAATTATCTTTGATCCATTGTGTTATATCTGTATGTTTTACGTGAGGGGTTTCTTTCCCTCCCTTGTTGCCATTTGGGCACATGGGGTAGTGGGACCATTTCCCCCGTGGTGGGAGGGATTCATATGCACAGGAAGATCTCCCCCTAGGGGCCTATTTCCCTGGATTTTTCCACCCCAACAAACAAATGAGGCCTAAGGGGTTGTGCGCCCCCTCACCCCATCCCACGTTTCCATGGGAGGTGGGGGCGCCCCCCTAGGGTGCCCACCCCTTTGGCTTGGGGGCCAAGTCTCCTAAGGGGAAAACCCATCTAGGGTTTCCCTCTTGTGGTTGTCGGCCCTAGATGATATCCCCTAGGGGCACCACCTCCCCCCTTCCCCTTATATATAGAGAGGTAGAGAGAGGGCAACCGTACCCTCATATGCCATGGTGCTTGATACGTCTCCAACGTATCTATAATTTTTGATTGTTCCATGTTGTTATATTATCATTATTGGATGTTTTACAATCATTTTATACCATTTTTTGGGACTAACCTATTGACATAGTGCCAAGTGCCAGTTGTTGTTTTCGCTTGTTTTTTACATCGCAGAAAATTAATATCAAACAGAGTCCAAATGCAGCGAAACTTCTTGTGGAATTTTTATGGACTGGAAGACATCCAATGGGCCGGAGAAGCACCTCGGAGTGCCCCGAGGGGGCACAACCCACGAGGGCGCGCCTGGGCCCCCAGGTGCGCCCAGGTGGGTTGTGCCCACCTCGGTGTCCTCCCTTACTGCCTCTTTGCTCCATAAATACTCCAATACTCCAGAAACCCTATGGGAGTGGACGAAAATCAAATCCAGCCATCGCAAGTTCCAGTACCAGCAGATCCAATCTAAACACCATCATGGAGGGGTTGATCATCCTCATTGGTGCCTCTCCGATGATGCATGGGTAGTCTTTTGTAGACCTACGGGTTCGTAGTTAGTAGCTAGATGGCTCCCTCTCTCTCTCTCTCTCTCTTGATTCTCAATACAATGGTCTCTTGGAGATCTATTTGATATAACTCTTTTTGCAGTGTGTTTGTTGGGATCCAATGAACTTTGAGTTTATGATCATATCTATGTTTTTATACATAAAAGTTATTTAAGTCTTTTGATCTCTTATATGCATGATTACTTATAGCCTCGTATTTCTTCTTTGAATATTTGGTTTAGTTAGGCCAGCTAGATCGATTTTTCTTGCCATGGGAAGAGGTGCTTTGTGATGGGTTCGACCTTACGGTGCTTGATCCCAGTGACAGAAGGGGAACTGACACGTATGTATCGTTGCCATTAAGGATAACAAGATGGGGTCTATTTCTACATAAATTGATTTGGCCTACATCATGACATCCTTCTTATTGCATTACTCCATTTCTCCATGAACTTAATGCACTAGATGGATGCTGGATAGTGGTCGATGTGTGGAGTAATAGTAGTAGATACAGGCAGGAGTCGTTTCCTGTTTTTTCCCTATTTTTGGGTTTCGCAGAAAAGGAATACCAAACGCAGTCCAAACGGAATAAAACCTTCGCGATGATTTTTCTTGGACCAGAAGACAACCAAGAGACTTGGAGATGAAGTCGGAGGAGCCACGAGGTGACCACAAGGACAGAGGGCATGCCTAGAGGGGTAGGGCGCGCCCCCACCCTTGTGGGCCCCTCGTGCACCTCCTGGCCTAATTATTTCGCCTATATATACCCATATATCCCCAAACCAACAGAGGCATCCACGAAAACACTTTTCCACTGCCGCAACCTTCTGTACATGTGAGATCCCATCTAGGGGCCTTTTCCAGCGTCCTGCTGGAGGGGGATTCGATCACGGAGGGCTTCTACATCAACTCTATTGCCCTTCCGATGAAGCATGAGTAGTTTACCACAGACCTACGGGTCCATAGCTAGTAGCTAGATGGCTTCTTCTCTCTCTTTGACTCTCAATACCATGTTCTCCTCGATGTTCTTGGAGATCTATTCGATGTAATATTCTTTTGCGGTGTGTTTGCCGAGATCCGATGAATTGTGGATTTATGATCAGCTTATCTATGAATATTATTTGAATGTCCTCTGAATTCTTTTATGCATGCCACTACTGCAGGATGCTGCTAACGCAACACTACGATCAGTGACCCTGTGACGAAACTATGTGCGATTGAATAATCCCAAAGGGTGGTGTAAAACCTCGTCAAAAAAGGTGCAAAAAGTTTGCGATCATGGATGCATCAAACACGGTTCCGATTTTAGATGCGTGTGCGATGTAGGGCATACGGTTCAGTTCAATGAACAGTTTGCGATGAGTAAGAAGAATAGAAACGGGCAGCTAGATGAAGGCATGTGCGATATATGGCATACAGTTCACTCAGATTAACTGTTTGTGATGAGGAGGAACAACAGAAGCGGGCAGCTAGATAAAGGTGTGTGCGATTGAGGGCATACACTTGAGAAGGATTAACTGTTTGCGATTAGGCAACAGAATAGAAAAGGTCAGCTAGATCAAAGTGTCTGCGATTGATGGCATACACTTCACACGGATGAACTATTTGCGATTAGCCACAACAAACAGAAATAGTTAGAGAGATCAACGTGTGTGTGCTAGACGGGCACACATTCTAATTAAAAGAAGCGTGTGTGATGGTAATAACGAGCGCACATGGTTGTTGGAACAAGACGTGTGCTGACATTGCCTATTGCGGTGCACCCTATGGTGCAAACGCCACGTACGCGGCCAAGAAAGCGTGCACATGTTACGCCGTCCGGGAAAATTGCCGCACTTAGAAATTATAGAACCGTCAATAAATTTTGAGCCTGCGTCCCATCACATTCCAAATTACTACCACACTATATTTAATTGCAAACTTGTTCACACCGATCAAAACCTAAATGGTTTCCCACTTAGGAGCGTATTAGTACTCAGTTATAAATACTACTACTCCAAGATGACTGCACATTCCTCCTCAACTCCTCATCCACAAAAACAAACAAGTCATTCATCATCGTTCCCTTGCATCTGCCTTGTCCAGTGTGAGTTCTGGGTCGAGAGATTGCCACCAGGGAGAGGCGAGCATGGAAGCGGAAGCATGAGAGATGTCCCGCCTCACCATGAAAGCATCCGACATGTCCCATCGCACGGCCATACAAGCACAGAGGTCCCGCAGCATCGCCGAAGCAGCACGGAGGTCCCGCCGTGCCGTCGATGTAGCACACTAGTCCGACCATGCCACGGAAGCAGAAGAGATGTCCCATCGCGCCACGAATGCAGCACAGATGCCCTCCCGCTCCGCGGCAGCCTGGGAAAATGTGTCATGGGCAGGCGAGGACTCTTACAGGTGCATGCATGCGATCTTCCATAGCCAGATGGATCAGATCTCCGGCTGGGCGAGGATGCAGGATGACATAAAAGCCTCGTTTGAACAGGCTACCAGCATCATCCGACAACTAAGGGAGATCAATGCCAAGCTTCGGGCCAAACGCGACCTGCTGAGGGCGAAGATCGTCGGAAGTGCGGAGCAGCAGTAGGAGACCACTGCCTTGTTGAAGAGGACCGGCATCATCGTCGAGAAACTTATGGAAGATTATGCTATGCTGCACATCAAGCGCAATAGGCTGGTGGAGGAATCCGTGGATGCTCTCAAGCATCATCTTGAGGACAAGAAAGAGCTCATCGCCGCTCGCCGCGGAGACTAGTTCTCGCGGCCTGCAGCAACACATCAACAAAGTAGAGATCAGCGAGCCAGATCGTTGTATTCCTTCTTCTTTTGCCCTTGTGTATTTCGGGCGCTGCCGCATGTGGATTTTTTTTAATTATGTTCCTAAATAGGTAAGACAATTATTATCCACTGTCATCGTCCTTATATTCACCAGTCTTGCTATAAGTCGTAGTCGATGCTATATAGGTCCGTCGGATCTTACATCAAGATCCGTGCAAAACTTTCTTTTCATATTTTCTTTTTTCTCTCTTAAATCTCAATCCAGTGAGGAATAACCACGCCGTTAAACAAGGGCTCGGGTACTGTTAATAGAGATGTTGGGAGGAAGGTGCATGGTGGATAGAGGTCAAAGGGCTCTCCTCCCGATGAGCACGTGCAGGGGTCTGATCGCACACCTCCCGTACTCAAATAGCTACCCCGCACGACACCTCCTAGCAAATAAAAAAAGGGGACGCGTGTCGGCACATAATTGGTAATGAGAACGCCCACGGTTCCAATAATACTTGTGTTTCCGATTTGTAACGTGATAACACTTCTTCCAAAATGACTTTGTTGATTGTTAATGGGTGCGTCTTCACAAATCGTACAGAAAAATTACCACAACATGTTGGTGCCATGAAATGATACCATGCCAAGTTTCATGATTTTCAGGCGAGTTTTGAATTTCCAGGAATTTAAAAACCAAGTTTTGCAATGTTCCCGGTCGAGCCACGACGTCCAGATGTTTGAATTTCATTCCTATTTCTTGCATGGGACCTATAAATTTACCCAAAGTCACACATGTGATTTTCAACAAACTTTGGTCCATTGGAGCATGTGCTTGTAGTTCAAATTTGAATTATGCACATTAAATACCTAGAAACTCAATTAATGCATAAAAATTCCAAATGAACCTAGAATAATTCCAAATTTAAACACAAAACTCCAATTTGGTCTAAGCTGTCTGTGTAAAAAAATCAAGGCGGGAGAAGGCAGTGTTTGTCATTTTGCACACGGAGGTGACATGTTCCCTCTCGGAACCATGAGCCTTCTTGAGAGAAACTCCGGTTTGCAAGAAGCTTATACCAAAGCTTGTCCCAATTCGGCAAAAAAAATTACCACAACATGTTGGTGCCATGTCATGACAGCATGCCAAGTTTCATGATTTTCAGGCATGTTTTGGATTTACAGGAATTTAAAAACCAAGTTTCTCAATACTTCCAGCCGAGGCACGATCCCTAGATGTTTGAATTCCATTCCAATTTCTTGCATGGGACCTAGAAATTCACCCAAGGACATGATATGTCCATTTTGCATCATGTTTTCTTACTGTTATTTATAATACTTTTATCCATAATAATGCTTTTTGGAGTAATTCTAATGCCTTTTCTCTCATAATTTGCAAGGAACACAACAAGAGGGAGAATTCCCGCAGCTGGAAATCTGGACCTGGAAAAGCTATGTTAGGCCACCTATTCTGCGCAACTCCAAATGAGCTAAAACTTTAAGGAGACTTTTTATGGATTATTTGAGAAATACTGGAGCCAATAAACACCAGAGGGGGGCCACCAGGTGGGCACAACCCACCTGGGCGCGCTAGGCCCCCCAGGCGCGCCCTGGTGGGTTGTGGCCTCCTCGGCCCACCTTCGGTGCCCATCTTCTGGTATATAAGTCATTTTGACCTAGAAAAATAAGAGGAGGACTTTCGGGATGAAGCGTCGTCGGCTCGAGGCGGCACTTGGGCAGGAGCACTTTTGCCCTCCGGCGGAGCGATTCCACCTGGGGAACTTCCCTCCCGGAGGGGGAAATCATCGTCATCATCATCACCAACAACTCTCCCATCTTGGTGAGAGCAACCTCCATCAACATCTTCAACAAAACCATCTCCTCTCAAACCCTAGTTCATCTCTTGTGTTCAATCTTGTTACCTGAACTATAGATTGGTACTTGTGGGTGACTAGTAGTGTTGATTACATCTTGTAGTTGATTACTATATTGTTTATTTGGTGGAAGATTGTATGTTCAGATCCATTATACTATTTAATACTCCTCTGATCATGATTATCATTTGTGAGTAGTTACTTTTGTTCTTGAGGTCACGGGATAAATCATGTTGCAAGTAATCATGTGAACTTGATATGTGTTTGATATTTTGATAGTATGTATGTTGTTATTCCCTTAGTGGTTTCATGTGAACGTCGACTACATGACACTTCGCCATATTTGGGCCTAAGGGAATGCATTGTGGAGTAGCAATTAGATGGTGGGTTGCGAGAGTGATAAAACTTAAACCCCAGTTTATGCGCTATTTCGTAAGGAACCAATTGGATCCGAAAGTTTAATGCTATGGTTAGAATTTATTCTTAATACTTTTCTCGTAGTTGCGGATGCTTGCAGGAGGGTTAATCATAAGTAGGAGGTTTGTTCAAGTAAGAACAACACCTATGCACCGGTCCACCCACATATCAAATTATCAAAGTAGCGAACATAAATCAAACCAACATGATGAAAGTGACTAGATGAAATTCCCGTGTACCCTCAAGAACGCTTTGCTTATCATAAGAGACCATTTTGGCCTGTCCTTCGCCTCAAAAGGATTGGGCTACCTTGCTGCACTTTTGTTACTATTATCTTTACTTTCTCGTTACAAATTATCTTTCTATCAAACTACTCGCTACTTTCAATTTCAGCACTTGCAGATAATACCTTACCGGAAACTACTTCTCATTTCCTTTTGCTCCTCGTTGGGTTCGACACTCTTACTTATCGAAAAGAGATACAATTGATCCCCTATACTTGTGGTTCATCAAGGCTATTTTCTTGCGCCATTGCCGGCGAGTGAAGCGCCTTGGGTAAGTGGAATTTGGTAAGGAAACATTTATATAGTGTGCTGAAATTTATTGTCACTTGTTACTATGGAAAACAATCCTTTGAGAAGTTTGTTTGGGGTATCTTCCCCTCGTCCGGAACCACAATTAGCAACCCCTGAACCTACTACACCTACTGAAAATATTGAATATGAAATTCCTTTGGGTATGATAGAACAACTGCTAGCTAATCCTTATGGAGGAGATGGAACCGAACATCTTGATATGCACTTAATATATGTGGAACAAATTTGTGGATTGTTTAAGCTTGCAGGTTTACCCGGAGATGAAGTTATGGGAAAGGTTTTCCCTTTATCTTTTAAGGGAAAAGCATTGGCATGGTATAGGCTATGTGATGATATTGGATCATGGAATTGGAATCATTTGAAATTGGAGTTCCACCAAAAAATTTATCCTATACATCTAGTTCATCATGATCGGAATTATATATACAATTTTTGGCCTCGTGAAGGAGAAAGTATCACTCTAGCTTGGGGGAGGCTTAAGTCAATGTTATGTTCATGCCCCAATCAAGAGATCACAAGAGAAATTATTATCCAGAATTTTTATGCTCGGCTTTCTCGTAATGATCAAACCATGCTTGATACTTCTTGTGCTGGTTCATTTATGAAGAAGACTATTGAATTCCGGTGGGATCTTTTGGAAAGAATTAAACGCAACTCTGAAGATTGGGAACTCGTCGAAGGTAAAGAGTTAGGTATCAAACTTAAGTATGATTGTGTTAAATCTTTTATGGATACCGATACTTTTCAAAAGTTTAGCACTAAATATGGACTTGACTCTGAGATAGTAGCCTCCTTTTGTGAATCATTTGCTACTCATGTTGAACTCCCTAAGGAGAAGTGGTTTAAATATCACCCACCTATTAAAGAAGAAATTAAAGAACTAGTACCAGTTAAAGAAGAGACTATACTTTATAATGTTGATCCAGTTGTTCCTTTTGCTTATATTGAGAAACCACCTTTCCCTATTAGGATTAAGGAACATGCTAAAGTTTCAACTATGGTTAACAAAAGCTATATTAGAACACCTAAACCCGATGAACAAATTAAAGTTGAACCTAGTATTGCTATGGTTAAATATATCTTAGAAGAAGATATGGATGGACATGTTATTTACTTCTATGAAGAAGCTGCTAGAATTGCTAAACCAGATAAAAGAGATAAACATAGACCTGTTGTTGGCATGCCTGTTATTTTAGTTAAAATAGGAGATCACTGTTATCATGGTTTGTGACATGGGTGCTAGTGTGAGTGCTATTCCTTACACTTTATATGAAGAAATCATGAAAGAAATAGCACCTGTTGAGATAGAAGAAATATATATTACTATTAAACTTGCTGATAGAGACACCATATCACCAATTGGGATTGTTAGAGATGTTGAAGTCTTGTGTGGGAAAATAAAATACCCTACTGATTTTCTTGTTCTTGGTTCCCCAAAAGATGACTTTTGTCCCATTATCTTTGGTATACATTTCTTAAATACAGATAATGCTAAGATAGATTGTAAGAAACAAACCGTTGGTGTTAGCTTTGGTGATGAGTCTCATGAGTTTAATTTTTCCAAGTTTAGTAGAAATCATCATGAAAAAGAATTGCCTAGTAAGGATGAATTAATTGGTCTTGCTTCAATTGTTGTTCCACCTACTGATCCTTTAGAACAATATTTGCTAGACCATAAAAATGATTTACATATGCATGAAAGAAATGAAATAGATAAAGTTTTCTTTGAACAATGTCCTCTGCTTAAACACAATTTGCCTATTAAAACTCTAGGAGGTCCTCCTCCACCTAAAGGTGATCATGTGTTTGAATTAAAACAATTGCCAGACACTTTGAAATATGCTTATCTTGATGAAAAGAAGATATATCCTGTTATTATTAGTGCTAACCTTTCCGAACATGAAGAAGAAAGATTATTGAAAGTTCTAAGGAAGCACCGGGTTGCTATTGGATATACTCTTGATGATTTAAAGGGCATTAGTCCCACTCTATGTCAACACAAAATTAATATGAAACCTGATGCTAAACCCATTGTTGATCACCAATGTCGGTTGAATCCAAAAATGAAAGAAGTGGTAAGAACGGAAATATTAAAGCTTCTGGAAGCAGGTACAATCTATCCTATAACTGATAGTAGATGGGTAAGTACTATTCATTGTGTCCCTAAGAAAGGAGGTATTACCATTGTTCCTAATGATAAGAATGAACTTATTCCACGAAGAATTGTTACAGGCTATAGAATGGTAATTGATTACAGAAAATTAAACAAAGCAACTAGAAAAGATAATTACCCCTTGCCTTTTATTGATCAAATTCTTGAAAGATTATCTAAGCACACACACTTTTTCTTCCTAGATGGATACTCTGGCTTTTCACAAATACCTGTTTCTCAACCTGATCAAGAAAAGACTACTTTTACTTGTCCCTTTGGAACTTATGCTTATAGACATATGCCTTTTGGTCTATGTAATGCACCTGCTACCTTTCAAAGATGTATGACTGCTATATTCTTTGACTTTTCTAAAAATATTGTTGAGGTTTTCATGGATGACTTTCTGTTTATGGGAAGTCTTCTGATGATTGTTTAAGCAATCTTGAGCGAGTTTTGCAGAGATGTGAACAAACAAATCTTATCTTGAATTGGGAGAAGTGCCACTTTATGGTTAATGAAGGCATTGTCTTGGGTCATAAAATTTTTGAAAGAGGTATTGAAGTGGACCAAGCTAAGGTTGATGCAATTGAGAAAATGCCATCTCCTAAGGACATCAAAGGTATTCGTAGTTTCCTAGATCATACTGGTTTCTATAGGAGATTTATCAAAGACTTTTCTAAAATTTCTAGGCCTCCTACGAATCTTTTGCAAAAGGATATTCATTTTCTTTTTTATGATGATTGTTTAGAAGCCTTTGAAACACTCAAGAAATCCTTAATATCTGGACCTATTGTTCAACCACCTGATTGAAACTTGCCTTCTGAAATTATGTGTGATGCTAGTGATTATGCTGTTGGTGATGTTCTAGGACAAAGAGTTGATAAGAAACTAAATGTTATTCATTATGCTAGTAAAACTCTAGACAATGCTCAAAGAAATTATGCTACTACTGAAAAAGAATTCTTAGCAGTTGTGTTTGCTTGTGATAAATTTAGACCTTATATTGTTGAATCCAAAGTAACTGTTCACACAGACCATGCTGCTATTAAATATCATATGGAAAAGAAAGATGTGAAACCTAGACTTATTCGTTGGGTTCTTTGGTTACAAGAATTTGATTTACATATCATTGATAGAAAAGGAGTTGAGAACCCCATAGCTGATAATTTGTCTAGGCTTGAAAATGTACTTGATGACCCACTAGCTATTGATGATAGTTTTCCTGATGAGCAGCTAGCTGCAATAAATGTTGCTAATGGTACTCCTTGGTATGCTGACTATGCTAATTACATTGTTGCTAAATATTTACCACCTATCTTTACATACCAGTAAAAGAAAAAAAAATCTTCTATGATTTAAGACATTACTTTTGGGATGACCCACATCTTTATAAAGAAGAAGTAGATGGTATTATTAGACATTGTGTACCTGAGCATGAACAGGGACAAATCCTACGGAAATGTCACTCTGAGGCTTATGGAGGGCATCATGCTGGAGATAGAACTGCTCACAAGGTATTGCAATCTGGATTTTATTGGCCTACTCTCTTCAAGGATGCCAGTAAGTTTGTCTCTTCTTGTGATGAATGTCAAAGAATAGGTAATATCGGTAAGTGTCAAGAAATACCTATGAATTATTCACTTGCTGTTGAACCAGTTGATGTTTTGGGATTTGATTACATGGAACCTTTTCCTTCCAATAAAGGGTATATGATAATCCCCAAGTGCAGGGAATCATTGTAGCAATTTCCAATAGTGGAAGTGATAAGTATGGAGTGTCGAACCCACAAGGAGCTAATGGTAAGATCAATATTCTCTCAAGTCCTATCTGCCACTGATACGACTCTACATACAACAAACATTTGCTTCCAACTAGAAACAGAAGTAAAACTACGTTGTGGGTATGAAGAGGATAACTTTGCATGGTATCGAAGAGATAAAATATAAAAGTAGGTGATGTTATCATAAAGTTAGAATATATTACTAAATATTATAAATAGAGAGTGTGGAATAATGATGGGTCGGTGTGCGGAATTGTCTTAGGCAATTGTTAACAAGACTGATAGTCGTCATTGCAATTTCATATGAGGGAGAGGCATAAGCTAACATACTTTCTCTTCTTGGATCATATGCACTTATGATTGGAACTCTAGCAAGCATCCGCAACTACTAAAGATCATTAAGGTAAAACCCAACCATAGCATTAAAGCATCAAGTCCCCTTTATCCCATACGCAACAACCCCCTTACTCGGGTTTATGCTTCTGTCACTCAAGCAACCCACTATAAGTGAATCATGAACGTTTTGCAACACCCTACAGCGGGAATCCCTCATGCTTGCGCGACACGGAGGGCACAATAGGACAACACCAAAATAAAACAGACAACTTGTACCAATCTAGATCATCAATCAACCTAAAGACAAAGGATATCTACTCAAAACATCATAGGATGGCAACACATCATTGGATCATAATATGTGACATAAAGCACCATGTTCAAGTAGGGATTACAACGGGTTGCGGGAAAGTGGACCGCATAAAAGAGATGAGGATGGCGACGTTGATGAAGACGATCACCACGGTGATGATTCCCCACCCGATGGCACTCTGGCGCCACTGAGAGAGAGGAGGAGAGGTTCTCCCCCTTGTGCTTCCTCCTCCATGGCCTCCCCCTAGATGGGGAGAGTCCTCTAGTCCTTGGCCTTCATGGTGATGATGGCCCCTCCGGGATCCTCCTCCATAGCCTTCGGTGATGATGGCCCTCTTCGGCAGGGTGCCAGAGAGGGCCTAGATTGATTTCTCATGGCTACAGAGGCTTGCGGCGGCGGGACTTCTGATCTAGGTTAATTTCTGGAGGTTTGGGTATTTATAGGAGAGGTTGGTGTCGAGAACAAGTCAGGGGGTCCCACGGGTGGTTCGCCAGCCAAATGCCGGGGGCCAGAAGCAATTTCCCCCCAACGATTTATCAAATCTGGATCACAAATAGCAGTTCGGCTTCCGTTGCCCATCTCATAAACCCGTTAAAACTATACCACGCATACATAACTACGCACTTAAGATACCATGGGCATTGGCGGAAGCATAATACGGACAAGTCTGCAAGCACTCCGGTAACATTTTTATCTACTTTCCTTTTTCTTTCTTCATTATCTCTTAAAAACAGGTGGGGCAAAGGAGAAACATGTAAGACCGACTCCATCGGAGTTCGGATCTGTACACTCACCTACGGGGCTACTTCCTTCAAGGATTCCCCTCGCCGAGGATAGGCGGCGCAGACGTGCGACAGGAGGTGCAAAATAACTTTTTGTAGACCACACTCTTTTTTCGAGCCTGTAACATGCCTTTTTCCTTTGCCTTCGACCCAGGGCATATTAAATATCCGGGGTCGTGGCCTTTATATATATCAAGTAATCATTGGCATATCGCTCAGGTCCCAGTTCGCATTATCCGAATTACTCGTCCGCATCTTTCACAAATGAATACGCCTCTTTTGGTTGTTTCACAGATATACCCCGGCTTAAACTTGCCAGGGGCTCGGCACGGGAACCAATGAGTTGCCACAAAGTCTGAACAACTTTTACAGCGTACTTCGGCATCGCGAGTTTGGCCTTATATGCATCAGCTCCGAATCATGTCTTGGGTCAATAGTTGGGTTGCCCAGCTCATGTGCTTGCTATCCTACGTTCCGCTCTATCGCCTAGGGTAGTAAAGGGAGAACTACTGCGATTGTGCTTCCGGTTCACCTGGCTCAGCACCTCAGTGGAGAAAGTTGAAAACTGACTATCATGATGCGGCGAGAGCTAGTCAACCACTTGATGACTTATCGGAATCTCTAGCGATTCCTCTATGTCACACGAAGGACCTCTTTTCGGTCAAATATGTACACGCATCATATGAATAAGCCGCATACATACCAGGGGTTATGTCGTAGACCCACCATAAAACTTATATGGCTAAGTGAAAGTGTTAACGCCCTATAGTCCGGTTGCCTGGTTCACCGCATAGACACCTCCTTCATGGACCAAGACATTGGGTCAAGAGTGATCGAATGCTTTTCCGAACACCCCCGTACTTCCTACGAGGGGGCTGAAGCCGATGACTGGAAAACTTTCAGATTATAATAAAACAGCCGCACAGGAGGAACACAAACTTTCGAGCAATATATAAAAACAGATTAACTATAAAATTGTCTCGTACAATTCTCATACACCTCACTTGAACATTATGTCTTTCAAGCATTGACCCTCTATCAAGCAGGCAGCCACTAGGACGTCTTCAAAATAATGCTCCGGTTTGTGGCGGTCCTTGCCCTTGGGTGGACTCTTCATCGCAACATCGATGGCCTTCATCTTCCCCCAGAATGTCTTGACTCGGGCAAAGGCCATCCGTGCACCCTCGATGCACACCAACCGCTTCACAGCGTCGATACGTGGCACCACGTCAACAAGCCACTGCACCAAGCTGAAGTAACTATTCGGAACAGGCTCAGTTGGCCATAACCGGATTATGACGTTCTTCATGGCAGCGCCAGATATCCTATGAAGCTCGGCCCACTGGGACATCTGCTCATTCAGCAACTGGGGGCGCCTCGACGCGCCAAATTGTGACCAGAAAAGCTTCTCCGTTGCATACCCCTCTCGCGCCTGGTAAAACTGCGCCGCATCGGAAGAACTCCTCGACAAGTCTAAAAACTCATCCGAAGAACTCCACAATTTGTTAAGCTGAGCATAGTTCGGTTCGCCGAACTTAGTCTGTAGCAAAAATGGCTTACCAGCCGCAATCTCCCCAGCTTACCGGATCTCCTCACGGGTGACTCTAGATTTGGACCGTGCTTCTCGTGCCTCTCGTAAGGCCTTGTCAATTTCAGCCATTTTGGCTTCATTCTCCTTCTCAAGGAGTTCACAGCGGCTAGCGGCATTTTTCAACTCGAGCGCCATCATGGATATCTTCTCCTCGTCTTGACGCCGAGCAACTCATTCGGCTTTTAACTCAGCCGATGCCTTTTCGGCAGCCGCATTACTACACCGGGCCTGCTCCGCCCGAAGAATTTCAATGGCAGCAGCACCATCTTCAGCCATGCATATTCTAGTATATAACCTTTAGCGTCATGCTTATATCACAAAAATGTATGTGAAGGGAATGCCCCGAATACATACCTTGCGATTCGTCAAGACACATATTGATTAACGCAATGTCATCCCCGGCCACATGAAGCTTCCGTTGAAACTCGACAATATCCATAGTCTGGGAAGTAGTCAGGGGAAGCAGCATGTGTTCAAGTTAATCAGATTAGTCCTTGAATATTTCTTCTTGATCCTCCGTCTGCCTCCCATGGGAAGCCAACCCGAGTCTCAGGGGCTACTATCTATACACAGGTGTATTTTGCGAATAAAACACAATTGCACATATTACAGTACAAACCTCGAAGCCTCTTAGTAGGCTCGCAAAGGCCGCATTCAATCTGCTCTTCGAGGACAGGACCTTTTCAACCACCGTCCCCATCATGGTACGATGTTCCTCTGAGACGGACGCCTGCCTCAGCATGTTCGTCAAGATATCCGGCGCCTCTGGGTCTCCGGAGACTGCCGTAAGGGTACGGCCACCCTTTGATGGGATCAGTTTATTCATATCCGGCTATATACCGGATTGTTCGGGGCCTTCATTGTTGTTCCCCGGACCCTGGGCCACCGAAGTATCGCCTTCGGGTAATGTCTTCATCATCCCTTGCACCACTTGTTGGTTGGGGGAGACCCTCCGCGAAGACACTTCGAAGTCATCCGCCCTATTGATTGGAGAGGCCGGTGGGGGCGTCTCTCTTTCCATCATCTCTGGGAGAAGGTCCCCCGAGGAAGAGGATTGTTGAAGAAGACTGTGTGCTGAGCTGCAAAAAATATATGCATTCCAGGCATTATAAGAAAGGAACGGGACATGTTTAAAACAACCTTGTTCACTTATGATTTTGCCTGAGGCTTGTCCTCGTCATGAGACTGCGCTTCGACGTCCTCCAAGCCCGAGCCACCCACTAGAGGCATCCTGCCTCGCTTAGGAGCCTGCTTCTCCCAATCTTCGGAGGCGTCCCTTTTCTTCCTAGGAGGGAAGGAGACTGTGGCCCCCCCTTCACTTTTGTCTTCGGACTACGGGATTTTGATTCCACTGGACGCAAAGTCCGATGTACCCTTGGAATAGGGGCCATCTTTGGTCCTCTCACTCTCCGCCTCGCCCTCCTTCACTGGCATCTGGTATGGTGCCAGGGCCAGCATCCTTGTTAGAATAGGATTCGCTGGGCCCTCGGGTAGAGGGGCCGAACACATAATTAGTTCCTCCTTCTTTATCCAGCCCTGGAAGAGGATAGCTTGCTTAGTACCATATTACGGTATGCATAATTACAAAGTGTTCGGGAGCCAAGTGCTTACCGGGGTATCTGAACGATTGCAGTTGAGGCCAGCGTCCTCGGTAGTATCCGGCCAATGTTTCCGCTTCCCGAAAAATAACTTCCACATTTCTTCGCGTGTGGTTCCAAAGAAGTGTTGGAGGTTTCGTTGGTCCTTCTGGATCAAGCTCCCACATGCGGCGAGACCTGCACTGGCATGGCAGGATTCGGCGAACTAACATCACTTGAATCACGTTGACAAGATTGATGTCTCTCTTGAGGAGGGTTCGGATGCGGCTTTGTAAAGTCTACACTTCATCAACTGATCCCCAGTCCAGCCCCTTGTTGACCCATGATGCAAGCTGTAGCGGCGGGCCAGGATAGAATGTGGGTGCAGCTACCCACTTGGTGATGTGGGGCTCCGTAACGTAAAACCACTCCTGCTGCCATTGATTGGAAGTTTCGGTAAAAGAACCTTTTGGCCAAGGAGTGTTGGTGAGTTGGCTGATCATAGCACCGCCGCACTCCACCTATTTCCCATCGACTACCTTCAGCTTCACACTGAAGGTCTTGAGCCATAAGCCGAAGTGTGGGAGGATTTGGAGGAAGGCCTTGCATGTAATGATAAACGCCGAGACGTGGAGGATAGAGTCCGGGGCTAGGTCATGAAAATCTAGTCTGTAATAAAACATTAGCCCCTGGACGAAGGGGTGAAGAGCGAACCCTAGCCCCCGAAGGAAGTGGGAGATGAATACTACCCTCTCGCCAGATCTGGGGGTCGGAATAACCTGTCCTTCAGCAGGAAGCCTGTGGTGGACCTCTGCGGTTAAATATCTGGCCGCCTGAAGCTTTCCGATATCCTCCTTTGTAACGGAGGAATTCACTCATCATCCTAGAGAGCTAGGTCCGGACATGATGGGGAGGCTTGAAGCCATGAAGTCAAACCATGGGTGCGAGAACTAAAGGTTGGGAAGGCTGAGGAGGGGTTTGGCATAAAAGGATGGCCCTTGGTTCCTTTATAAAGGCAGCGGGTATTGAACGCCTCCTCCTAAGCCTAAGAACCTGCCTATTCCTAATGGATCTTTCCCGCGGGATGGTTTGGTTACCCACGCTTGCATTGATGAAAATCCTGAAATTAGGGGACACGATCTCTACTTCGACAAGACGTGTCAATGAAAACCACGCCCCGAAACGTGGAACGGTGGGACGGGAAACGGTTCAAAATAATGACCGAGAAGCGTGACGTCACATTGCTAAAGTTGTCAGCAGATTGGATTCATGGAATATTGTACTCTCTACGGCTGTGTGTTACAAGTCCGGACACGATCAATTCATCCGAAGACTATTTTGGAGTTCGGAAGGAGGAACCTGCCTTGCAATGCCGAAGACAGCACTACGCGCCGGATACCTTGTCATTGAAGCCAGGTTTAGGGGCTACTGAGGGAGTCCTAGACTAAGGGGTCCTCGGGCGTCCGGCCTGTTAGCCATGGGCTAGAATGATGGGATATGAAGATACGAAGACCGAAGACTATACCCGTGTCCGGATGGGACTCTCCTTGGCGTGGAAGGCAAGCTTGGTGACCGGATATGTAGACTCCTTTCTTTGTAACCGACCTTGTGTAACCCTAGATCCTCCCGGTGTCTACATAAACCAGAGGACTTAGTACGGATAGGATATTCATTATCATAGCCATACGAGCTAGACCTCTAGGGTTTAGCCATTACGATCTCGAGGTAGATCAACTCTTGTAATAGTCATATTCATCAATATCAATCAAGCAGGACGTAGGGTATTACCTCCATAGTGAGGGCCCGAACCTGGGTAACCATCGTGCCCCCTGTCTCCTGTTACCATCGACCTTAGACGCATAGTTCGGGACCCCCTACCCGAGATCCGCCGGTTTTGACACCGACAAGTACGGCAAAGGTATTAGGGATGCCTAGTCCCGAAATGAAAAATGAATTTACTTTATGTTGTCAAATAAAAAATCCTTGGAAAGTGTTGATATGGAAGGCACCTGTGGATACGGTTAGCCATGGAAAGTGACAGTATGGTGGAAAAAGGAATAAATTTTATTTTCTATTTGGGAAAGTATGGTGGTAAAAAGGGAAGCCAGGTTTAGCCTATGATATATCTAGCATGGAAAGTATTGGGAACTACTCAATCATTTTTGTTGACAGGACAACCATACCACCCAAAATGTTTTATCTCTATCTTTTTCGCTTTGAGCTCTCGCACCTCTACAAATCCGTACTTCCCTTCGCAAAGAGCCTTTCTATTTACTTTATGCAATTTCTATTTTTACTTGACTCTCCATCCTCTCTTATAAAGCACCAACTAAGGGGCATTATGATCGTACTTGAGCATTGGGTGTAGCTAATATGCGAGTGTGTTTCATGAATGGATCAATGGTTGAGCATAATGGGCTAGGGATAACTTGCTTTAGTGTTGATATTTTGAAAGACCTGGTTGCTTGTTGATATGCTTGAGTATTAAATTCCTCACGGCAAAACTAGACTATTGCTTTGAACCATATACAATTCCAATTGTCCATGCTATAAAAGAAAGAATATGTGATGAACATGTTAGACAGCATTCCACATCAAAAATTCTGTTTTTATCATTTACCTACTCAAGGACGAGCGGTAATTAACCTTGGGGATGCAAATACATCTCCAACATATCTATAATTTTTTATTGTTCCATGTTGTTATATTATCATTCTTGGATGTTTTACAACCATTTTATATCATTTTTGGGACTAACCTATTGACATAGTGCCAAGTGCCAGTTGCCGTTTTGCTTGCTTTTACATCGCAGAAAATCAATATCAAACGGGGTCCAAATGCAGCGAAACTTTTTGTGGAAATTTTATGGACCAGAAGACACCCAATGGGCCAGAGAAGCACCTAGGGGTGCCGCGAGGGGGGTACAACCCACCAAGGCGCACCTAGGTGGGTTGTGCCCACCTCGGTGGCCTCCCACACCGCCTCTTTTCTCTATAAATACCCCAATATTCCAGAAACCCTAGGGGAGTCGATGAAAATCAATTCCAACCGCCGCAAGTTCCAAAACCACCAGATCCAATCTAAACACCATCACGGAGGGGTTCATCATCCTCATTGGTGCCTCTCTGATGATGCGTGAGTGGTCTTTTGTAGACCTATGGGTCCATAGTTAGTAGCTAGATGGCTCTCTCTCTCTCTCTTGATTCTCTCTTGGAGATCTATTTGATCTAACTCTTTTTGCAGTGTGTTTGGTGGGATCCGATGAACTTTGAGTTTATGATCAGATCTATGTTTTTATCCATGAAAGTTATTTGAGTATTTTTATCTCTTATATGCATGATTACTTATAGCCTTGTATTTCTTCTTCAAGTCTTTGGTTTAGTTAGGCCAACTAGATCGATTTTTCTTGCCATGGGAAGAGGTGCTTTGTGATGGGTTTGATCTTACGGTGCTTGGTCGAAGTGACAGAAGGGGAACCGACACATATATATCGTTGCTATTAAGGATAACAAGATGGGATCTATTTCTACATAAATAGATTTTTTCTACATCATCTCATCGTTCTTATTGCATTACTCTGTTTCTCCATGAACTTAATACACTAGATGCATGTTGGATAGCGGTCGATGTGTGGAGTAATAGTAGTAGATACAGACAGGAGTCAGTCTACTAATCTTGGACGTGATGCCTATATAATAATCACTGCCTGGATATCGTCATGATTATTTGAAGTTCTATCAATTGCCGAACAGTAATTTGTTTACCCACCATATGCTATTTTTCTCGAGAGAAGCCACTAGTGAAATCTAGGGCCCCCGGGTCTCTTCTTTATTATATTTACCTTCGCGGTCTATTTTTATTTGCTTTTATTTGCAGATCTATTAATCCAAAAACCCAAAAATACCTTGCTGCAATTTTTGTTTATTTGTTTTATCTCGCATTCCCGCGAGATCTATTTATCCAATCTACTACGGTTTTACCTATCGTTTTACCCGTGAGGGATTGACAACCCCTCTCTTACGTCGGGTTGCAAGTATTTGTTCTTTGTGTGCAGGAGCTATTTACATGGTGTTGCGTAGTTCTCCTACTGGTTCGATAACCTTGGTCTCATCACTAAGGGAAATACCTACCGTAGTTGTGCTGCATCATCCCTTCCTCTTTGGGGAAATACCGACGTACTTCAAGCCGCATCAGCATTGCCCCTCCTCTCCCTCGTAGCCTTCTTCCTCTCCATAGCGCTTAGCAAAGCTTTGTTGAGATTCCGCCAGCACACCATCGTGCTGCCAGAGGACTCAAGCTACTACTTCACCATCGCTCGCTGGATCAAGGAGGTGAAGGCGTCATCAAGCCATACGTGTGTTGAACGCGGAGGTGCCGTCCGTTTGGCACTTGGATCGGGTGTTTGCGGGACGGATCGTGATTGGATCGTGAAGACGTTCGTGGGACGGATCATGATTGGATCGCGAAGACGTTCGGCTACATCAACAACATTTCTTAACGCTTCTGCTTAGCGATCTACAAGGGTATGAAGATGCAATCTCTCCTCTCGTATATGGTCATCTCCTAAATTGATCTTGGTGAGCGTAGGCAAATTATTATTTCCCATGCAACGTTCTCCAACACATCGGACAGCATACATTGTTATGTATTATTTCCAATAAGTCATTGGCTCGCTCCATTGTTCCGGAGAACGGACTTTTAGTCATCTTGCCCATGAGGCACGGTTCGCAAGTATCAAATGATTCATAATCAAGTGATTCCAAAATTCCATCTGTATAGAGTTTCTTCTTGCGCTTTACACCAATATGACCTAAACAGCAGTGCCACAAATATGTTGCACTATAATTATCAACTTTGCATCATTTGGCATCAATATTATGAATATGTGTATCACTACTATCGAGATTCAATAAGAATAGACCACTCTTCAAGGGTGCATGACCATAAAAGATATTACTCATATAAATAGAACAACCATTATTCTCTGATTTAAATGAATAGCCTTCTCGCACTAAACAAGATCCAGATATAATGTTCATGCTCAACGCTGGCACCAAATAACAATTATTAAGGTCTAAAACTAATCCTAAAGGTAGATGTAGAGGTAGTGTGCCGACGGCGATCACATCAACCTTGGAACCATTCCTGGTGCGCATCGTCACCTCGTCCTTAGCTAATCTCCGTTTAAACCGTTGCTCCTGTTTCGAGTTGCAAATATGAGCAACCGAGTCAGTATCAAATACCCAGGCACTACTACGAGCATTAGTGAGGTACACATCAATAACATGTATATCAAATATACCTTTGTTCACTTTGCCATCCTCCTTATCTGCCAAATACTTGGGGCAGTTCCGCTTCCAGTGACTAGTCCCTTTGCAGTAGAAGCACCCAGTCTCAGGCTTGGGTCCAGCTTTGGGCTTCTTCCCGGGAGTGGCAACTTGCTTGCCATTCTTCTTGAAGTTCCCTTTCTTTCCCTTGCCCTTTTTCTTGAAACTAGTGGTCTTGTTAACCATCAACACTTGATGCTCCTTCTTGATTTCTACCTCTGCGGCCTTAAGCATTGCGAAGAGCTCGGGAATTGTCTTGTTCATTCCTGGCATATTATAGTTCATCACGAAGCCTTTCTAGCTTGGTGGCAGTGATTGAAGAACTCTGTCAATGACACAATCAACTGGAAGATCAACTCCCAGCCGAGTCAAGTGATTATAATACCCAAAAATTTTGAGTATGTGTTCACTGACAGAACTTTTCTCCTCCATCTTGTAGCTATAGAACTTGTTGGAGACTTCATATTGAAAGTGCGTTAAGTCGACTAGAGGGGGTGAATAGGCTATTTTTATGAATTCTTCATTGAGGAATTTCAGGGTGAGGAAATTCCTACGAGAAGAACTACTTGCAGCGGAATAAGTACTTAGATGCAAACATAACATGACATAAGCATGGTCATCATGATGAAATGAATACAAGCATAGAGTACAGAAAGCGTAAACACATGATAAACATGATGAAGACAAACTGATTGAAGAAATTGAACTGAGGAAATTGAGAAAGTGTTCAGTCAAAGTCTTCGAACAGATACGAACAAGCAAACAACACGGTAATGAGGAAATGGAAGAGTTGAGGAAATAGAACCAGTAGGCTTGGTGAAGACAGTGATTTGGTAGAACAGTTCCAACTGTTGTGACAGTTGTACGTCTGGTTGGAGCGGCTAGGTATTTAAACATGAGGACACACAATCCCGGACACATAGTCCTCGTTGTATTCTCCTTGAACTACGGTCACACAGACCTCATCCATTCACTCATGGTAAGTCTTCAGGTGACTTCCAAACCTTCACAAACTCGGTCACTCGGCGATCCATAATTCCTCTTGGATGCTCTAGACCATGACGCCTAACCGTTTGGAAGATGCATAGTCTTCAAAGGTAACAAGCGTCGATCCACGCATGATCAATCTCTTAAGTGATGCTCAATCACTTTGGGTTTTTAGGTGTTTGGGTTTGGGTTTTCCTCACTTGATGATTTTCGCTCAAAGTCCTCAGAGGATGGGATGCTCTCAAATGACAAGTGCCGGTTTCTCTCGGAGCAGCCAACTAGCTAGTGGTTGTAGGGGGCGGCTATTTATAGCCTAGGGAGCAGCCTGACATGATAAGACTTAAATGCCCTTCAATGATATGACCGTTAGGTGGGTAGATATTTTGGGATAGCTAGCGCGTAGCACAACAACGGTCGGAAATTTGACTATCAAATTCCTCAGGGCTATCATGTTCCTCACTTGTAGGTAATTCGCACTGGTGAATTCCTAACTCCTCAGTCGGAACAAATTCCTCAGAGACCAGAAGAACTTCATCTCTGTCACTGAAGAAATTGACTGAACTGTATGAGATTTCCAATGGCTTCACTCGAAGGGATTGGTAGGTGTAGGATTTTGAGTTGAGCATCACTTGGAAAGTTTTCCTTAGTATTTCCTTGACCCCCTTTAACAGTATGGTGTTTCCTATGACTCAAGAAAGAGAAAAGAGAAACTACGAAAACAAAAGTCTTCATGCTTCATGTTCCTCGAATGAATACCAAGTCTTCACGGTCACACCAATTTCTTCACTTTCAAAGTCTTGAGAAAGTCTTCAATCGAAGAACTTAATTTTTAGGGGTCAACTTTCTCTGTAAATATCAAACTCCTCATAGACTTATAGACCTGTGTACACTCACAAACACATCAGTCCCTTAACCTATAAGTCTTCAATACACCAAAATCACTAAGGGCCACTAGATGACTTACAATCTCCCCCTTTTTGGTGATTGATGACAATATAGGTTAAGTTTTCAACGGGGATAAACATATGAAGTGTAAATACTGATATTGAGGAATTTGATTGCAAGATATAGAAGAACTCCCCCTGAAGATGTGCATAGTGAGGAATTTTCTTTTGAAGCAATGCAAACTTGAAGAGTAGAATCATGGAGATCTCCCCCTATATCTTGTAATTCATACACACATTTAACATATAATATGAAGAATTTGAAATGCATGATGAAATATGGTAATTGATGTAATTCAGCATGCGTGCATTAACATATATGAGGAATAAGCATGCAGAACAACACAGCAAAAGTATCAGACCACCATCGGGTTTTAAGTTTACAACTCGATCCAGCAAAGTCTTCAAAAGAACGAGAGTTGTAACTTAGCAAAAAAAACACCCATATAAGTAGACCCGCTTGAATACTAACTCAAATTTCTCCCCCTTTGTCATCGAATGACCAAAAGGGTCAAAAAATGAGGACTAACGCCCCTGAAGAATATCATCATTGAGTCGATGAAGGAGCGCCAGCATTATTGGGGTCAGTTGTTGAGGTAGGGCCTGTCGTAGTGTCGTCCAAATCTTCATGCTCATCAGTCGCGCATGATGAAGAATATGAGTTGGCTACCAAGGAAGGAACTTTGGTTTTCTTGAATTTCTTTGCTGGTGACTGGGACTAGTCAAAGTCCTGCTTGAGACCCATTTGATTCAGATCTTCTTCACCATACTGGTGTGACAGAATAGCCAAGGTGCGACGAAAGACTTCATGGAGGTAGTAATGGTTTTTCTTCACTGCATTGTGGGTAGCAGTCATGTTGTGAAGAATAGAACCAAACTAACGCTTAACCCATTTGTGGTTGCGATCGACCTTCTGGTGAAGACTGAGGAGAAGCTCACGATCAGTCATCACCCTTGGAGCTGTGCCTTGAGGATTTTGCTTTGAAGCATTTGCGGCAGAGTCATGAGTGGCAGAGTCATCATTGGTGGAGTAGGGTGCAGCTTTGCGGAACTGACCATCCAATGGATGAATGCCTTCATCAATAATAGCGGTAGCCTTGCCCTTTTCATCAGATGAGGAAAATGTCCGCTTGAGGACTTCTATTGGGGGCAAGTAACTGATGTGATTCTCAAAATCAGCCTTGCAGTTGAGTGAAGACCTTGTTCTGAGGAATCTCATAATCCAAGGAGCATAAGGCTTTAACTCAAACAGAGAGAGTGCAACATTTGCCAGAGTCCTCATGAAGAAATCATGGTAGTTGACAGGAATGCCATGCATGATATTGAATAGCAGATTCTTCTTGATGCCAATGACTTCTTCATCATTCGAGTCGTGGCCTTTTATTGGACTCAATGTCTTTGACAGAATGTGATAGACAGTTCTAGGCACATACAACAACTCCTTCATGAGGAATTTGGTCCTTGGGGCTTGACCGGGCTTCTGTGGCTTCATCAACACTTTCATGTAGTGAGTGGTAAGTTCAGGTTCATGGTATAGGCAAAGAGCTCCTTCAAGGGGAGGACTGACACACAGGGCATGAAGCAATTCAGAGGCCAGTGCTCTGAAGTGAGTATTCTCTGTCATCCAGTCCAATACCCAAGAGTTCACATCAGAAGCATCTCCTGTGATGTGCAGCGTTGCATAGAACTGAAGAATTGGCTCTTCATTCCAATCAACAATATCAGTGCAAAAGTTGAGCAGTCTAGCATCATGAAGAACACTGAGGACTGGCGTGAAGCAAAGCAGTGATTCCATGTCCACGTGAGGAATATGCTCATGGTCGAAGACTTTGTCTTTGTTGAAAAGCAGCAAAGAATAGAAGTTGGCTTGGTTGGCAGTCCAGAAACGCTTCCTCCTAAGATGAGCAGAGTCATATGGGTTGTAATCCTGAAGAATACGTGCTCGTTGGAGAAGTCGTCAGCCTTAAATTTGCTTCTTTGAGAAAGGATCCTTTGGCTTGGGCTGAGGAGTATCAGTTATTTGCATCACAACCTCAGGAATCGCAATCTCAGGATCCACAGGCTGAGGAATTTCAGTGCCTTCGTTAGTGGTAGCCTGGGTCTTCAATTATTCATCAACTTGAACATCAACACTAGTGGCTGGAATCTTGTCATGAATAGACGGAGTGGGGTGAGTTTCTTCAGAACCCATTTGAACTTCAGTTCGCACTGGGGACTAAGGAATTTGTTGCAGAGGAGTGAACAAAGGAGAATTGGGGTGCTGACTTTCCCAAAAGTCATCGTTCATCACAGGCATTGTGCACCCAATGTCCACATCCTCATATTCATCACTCATTTCTTCAATGCCGGCCTCGTCAGCAGTGAACTGAGGCGTGGGCGATGAGATAACTAGGGTTGAAGGGATTGCATCCACTTCAATTTCTTAATCCAACTTCTCTGAAGAAGCAGCGGAACGAATGTCTTCATCGGATCCGCTTGGGATCACATATTCTGCATCAAAAGGAACGAGTTCCTTTGATGGCATGCTTGAGACTGGAACAACATCAATCGGATTCTTAAAAGAGCTAGTCAATTTCTTCATCTTCTTCGGAGCTGAAGATTCTGATGAAGTTGATGCTTTCCTTTTCTTCATAGATGCACGCTCCGCAGCCTTGGTCTTCTTCGCTTCTGAGGCAGAAGGAAGATTATGACTTGGTGTAGGTGCAGGAGGAACAGAGGAAATTGGTTCAGTTTCTTTAGGCACAACTGATGCAGTTGCCTGGGCATGATCAGTTTCTTCAGGCATCGCGGTTGAAGCTTCAGCTGTCCTAATAGTTTCTTCAGGAGCAACACTAGTGGTTGCCCTGGCAGTTTCATCAGCGGCTGGAATGCAGTCGTCAGCCCTGGTACTAGCAGATTCATCAGCATCCTGATTTTCATCGGCGGTGCTGGCATGTTCTTCTGTAGGCTGTGAAGATGCCTCAGCCTGAGGAATTTCTTGTTGCGTTGGGGCTGCAATATTGGTAGTGAACTTCTCAGTTATTTTCACAAACCTGACCTTGGCTCCAAGCCAGTCAGCATAGTAGCGATCAAATTCATCACTCAGATTCTTGATCTCTAATTGCAGAGCTACAAGTTCTTCGGGTGAAAGCTTTAGGACATTTTGCTTCAGAAAACGCTCTTTCTTGTACTGTGCTTTCTTCACCTTCCTCCCCTGCTCATATTTTCATTTTTCTTCGTCAATGAAGGCAGTCAACACATGACTTTGACCAGGAGTGAGGTTCATCTCAGGTAGAGGTGTGTTGGGGTCCTTGTGCCACAAGTCGATGAAGTCGTGGATCAACTTTGGATCCAGCATCAATGTCACATTACTGCCTTTGGCTCTAGCGGCCCTTTGCTGCCTGTCTTTGATGATTTCAGTGAGTTCTTCATCATCAACTTCATCGTCATCGGACGGTACTTGGAAGATGACCTACTTCTTGTGAGGACTTGGTCGAGAACCTCGACCAGGAGTGGCCTTTGTCTTCAGCAAGGTGGGGGCAGTTGAAGAATGTGGAGGAGCAGAACAATTTGCAGAGGCTCCTGAGGCAATAGAGATGCCTGTTGTCCTTTGGCACGAGGCGAGATGCGCATGTGCTAAGGATTTGGAAGGAGGAGCTGAGGATTTTGGAGGAGCTGGTACAGCAGGAGGAATTGGCCATGAGGGCTTTGCAGAACTTGGCCATGAGGGCATTGTTGAGCAGCTTGGCCGTGAGGGCATAGAAGTTGAAGCACTAGGCTTGTGAGTAGGCTTCTTGGGCATAGCTTTTTTATGCTTGCTAGCAGAGGCCTCAGCAATGGCAGCAGCAGAATCTTCATTAAATTTCTTCACTACTTCTTTTGCCATTTTGGCCAGCTTAGCTTGACGCTTGGCCCATTCCTTGGGAAATTCCTCACCTCTTCTGATGCTAAAGGGATCAGCAACTTGGCCAGGTGCCAATGGAGGTCTTGGGCATGGAGGGTGTACAACAAATTTCTTCATGTACTTGGGTGTAACGTAGCGATATTCCCTCCATTCCCGTGCCCATCTCCTATCTATCTTCCGTATGCCCACCTTGTGCTGATTTTTGGTTTCCTTGCCATGTTTGGCCTCATCAAAAGTGCAATATTCATCATAGATATCCTCAGGGATTTCAAACGCGGTGTTGACTTCCAATTTCTTACCTCCCTTCTAAGGTTTCTTGCAATCTACCATTTTCTTCAGCTGAGGATTTTCAACAATTGAGTTATCTGAGGAGGTATGCAAGTTTTCTTTGAGGAACGCTGCAAATGAGTTAAGTTGATTAGAACCTAGAGATTCAGCAGCGGACATGTGTACCTGTGAACAGAGTATAGGTGCGAAGAATTTTGGAGAGGTCATATGCGTTCTCAGAAGTTTTTGCAAAAAGAACAAGTTCGAGGAATTCGACCAGATGAGTCTTGAGGAATTTCACTAAGCGTTCTTTGACTTAGGTTCCAGAGTTGTACAGATTTGAAAATCCATACAATTGAGGAATCTTGAAGAAAAATGTTTCTTAGGGAAACAGATCAAGAACAGATGATATGTGAGGTGTTTAGTGTGTGAAGATTTGAAGAATAAACACCTTTTGAAGATTTTGTAGAAAACATCGGAATCAACAAGGGTAGTAAAAGTAACTTTTAATTACCCTTGATGAAGAACACGATGAACTGTGAAGAGTAGATTTAGAAGCTCATCAGTTCGGATCTTCCACGCCCTAACTTGGCAGAGGAAGACAGCTATGGTGGCGGCGGAGTGAAGAAATCCGCAGCCGGCGCGAGTATGACGGCGACGAGGTCGAGGCAGTGAAGCTCTTCCACACCGGCGGCGATGGAAGTAGCGGCGACGCTAGGGTTTGAGAGCTCGAGCGAGGGAGTGAGGTCGAGCAGAGTAAAAACGAAGTGAGGAAGGGAGGGGGTATTTATACCAAAGTTATAACACCCACAATGCGTCTATATCTCCCACGTGTCGGGGCACGACTTAGAGGCATAGCCGCATGGTAGTTTTGTCGCAAGAGGGGTAATCTTCACACAATCCCATGTACTGAATAAGAAAGGGATAAAGAGTTGGCTTACAATCGCCACTTCACAAAAATAACAAGTTAAACATACATCATCCAGAATGCAATCAAGGTCCAACTATGGAACCAAAATAAAAGAAGAAAACCCCAATGCTAGATCCCCGATCGTCCCAACTGGGCACCACTACTGTTCAACCAGAAAAGACACAAAGCAACGATCAAGATCTTCAACGAGCTCCCACTTGAGCTCGGTTGCGTCACATGCACTGGTATCATCGACACCTGCAACTGTTTGGAAGTATTCGTGAGTCACGAGGACTCAGCAATCTCACACCTGCGAGATCAAGACTATTTAAGCTTATGGGTAGGAAAGGGGTAATGGGGTGGAGCTGCAGCAAGCACTAAGCATATATGGTGGCTGACATACGCAAATAAGAGCGAGAAGAGAAGCAACGCAACGGTCATGAAGCGAGAAGTGATCCTGAAACTACTTACGCACAACCATAACACAAGAACCGTGTTCACTTCCCGGACTCTACCGACAAGAGACCATCACGGCTACACACGCGGTTGATGCATTTTAATTAAGTCAAGTGTCAAGTTCTCTACAACCGGACAATAACAAATTCCCATCTGCCACATAACCGCGGGCATGGCTTTCGAAAGTTTAAACCCTGCAGGGGTGTCCCAACTTAGCCCATCACAAGCTCTCATGGTCAACGAAGGATATTCCTTCTCCCGGGAAGACCCAATCAGTCTCGAAATCCCGGTTACAAGACATTTCGACAATGGTAAAACAAGACCAGCAAAGCCATCCGATGTTCCAATAATTCCAATAGGAGTCGCACGTATCTCGTTCTCAGGGCAACACCGGATGAGACTAGCTATGAGTAAAACCAGCCCTCAAGTTTCCTCGAGGTGGCTCCGCAGGCAGCTCGGTTCTGACCAACACTTAGAGAAGCACTGGCCCGGGGGGGTTAAAATAAAGATGACCCTCGGGTTGGCCGACCCAAGGGAAGGGTAATAGGTTGTTAGGCAAATGTAAAACCAAGGTTGGGCCTTGCTGGAGGAGTTTTATTCAAAGCGAACTGCCAAGTGTTTCCCATAACACCCAACCGCGTAAGGAACACAAAATCAAGGAACATAACACTGGTATGACGGAAACTAGGGCGGCAAGAGTGGAACAAAACACCAGGCATAAGGCTGAGTTGTCCACCCTTTACCAAGTGTATAGATGCATTAATTAAAATAAGAGGTATTGTGATATCCCAACATATCCATGTCCCAACATGGAACAAACTTGAACTTCACCTCCAACTAACAACACTATAAGAGGGGCTGAGCAAGAGCGGCAACATAGCCAAACAACGATTTCCTAGGAAGATGGGTTAGAGGCTATCATGGCAATATGGGAGGCATGATATAACAAGTGGTAGGTAGCGCGACATAATGATAGAGCGAACAACTAGCAAGCAAAGATAGAAGTGATTTCGAGGGTATGGTCATCTTGCCTGAGATCCCGCAAGGAAGAAGAACGAGTCCATGAAGAAGACAAACGGACATAGTCGAACGAATCCTCACAACTCCGGAACGAAACTGAAGCTAACGAGAGAAGCAACCCGGAAAGAAGAAAACAACATAGTAAACAACCATCACATAAGAATGGCATGATGCGCAAACAAGTATGATGCATGTCCGGCTTAAAGAGGCATGGCATGGCAATATGCACAAACGATATTACAAATTAAGTGGAGCTCAATATGCAATGAGTTGCATATTCATGAAACACCACATTCAAACATTAGTTCACTCTCATTTATGTACGAAAAAATATTCAATGTTATTAAACATGGGAAGAGGTGAAGCATAATAAAACTACCTATCTAGGCAAGTTTAAATGAGGCCAGAACAACAAGCAACAAGTCCGAAAAATCCTCATGTGCATATTTTAGATTTGGTACTGTTCTGTCCTAAAGCATATTTTATAGTTGTTAAACATGCAAAGTAATGCTACCATGTTAAACTAGGCATTTTTCTACCCCATTTGCATATAAAGTTTATTTAAATCTGAGCTACGGTTAATTAGTTATGAAATAAAACATTTTAGCATGGCATTTAAGCAAATTAAACACAAACAACATTTTAAACATTTTTAACATGGATGAAAGTGGCATATTATGAAACTAGACGAAAATCTAAGCATTTTTCATATGTAATTTATTTTAATCCGATGCACGGTTTGAGAGTTATTAAATGCATGATGCTTGGGTTTTTTTTGTAAAACTGCTAAACACCTAGAAATAGCTAAAACCGCAGACACTGGAAAAAACATGGCATGGGCCGAATCTAAAGCATGTTGGGCCAGCAGTAGGAAAAAAAAGGAGGGGCGCTGGGGAGCTCACCAATGGGCCAGGCCTAGCTGACAGAGGATGTCAGCGGCGCTGGGCCGGGGAAGCGGTGCTGGGCCGCGGCTGGAGAGGATGTCGGCCCACACGCTGACCAACAGTCAACGCGACCACGAGCCGGTGAGCGGGACAAGCCCCTCTGCTCGACCCCGAGCCGGAGCATGGCGGCGGCGCCACCGGCTGCGGCTGGGTCTCCGGCGAGGCGCGAGGACAGCGGGGAGGCCGGGAACGGGCAGGACGACGGCGGGGCAACCAGATCCGGCGGCCATGGGGACCCTGTTCATGGCGGGAGAGAGAGAGAGATGTTAGAGGAAGGAGGAGAAGGAGGCAGCCATGGCAGGAGGAGCAGGGCGGCAGGGTCCGGCCTGGGAGGTCCTCCGTCGGAGCTCGACGGCGATGAGGTCGCCGGTGGCGGGGTCGGCGAGGCGGCGGCGCTGGAGAGGAGGCCGAGGCGATCGGTGGCGGCTCGGGAGCAGTGAGGTGCAGGAGGGAGGCGGCGGTGCTCGCGCGGGCCTCGTAGCCCAGATCAGGGCCCGGGCGGGCCTAGCACGGGCCTGGCAGCGTGGGACGGTGGGAGGTGGCGGTTGCGGAGTGGAGGAAGCTGGCGGCGGCGTAGTTCTCGAGGAAAACACTAGGGTTTCCAGATGAGGAAGGCTAGGGCGTCCATATATAGCAGGTTTCCTAGGGTTTGAGGTCTAGGGGGTTTTGCACCCTCCGATGCCGATCGGACAACACCGGTTGCAAGGGGGGTTAGATGGGTTTAGCTGGGCTGGATTAGGGGGATGTGAAGAGTGGGTTGAGTTGAGAGGAGAGAGACGGAAATGCACCCCGGCAAGGTTTTCGGAGACCGAAAACGTCCGACGATAGACCGGCTATACTGCCACTATAGTTATCCGTTGGGGCGTCAAACGGACTCCGAATGCGATGAAACTTGGCAGGCAGTCTACCTACAGCATAACACCGCATGCCAACTTTCAACCCATTCCGAGAACATTTTCCGACCACTTATAAAATACTATTTCGGGTGTGCCGCGGGCATGTGCAAGTGTGTCTGGGCTTAGAACGGACAACGGAAAGAACGGGGAGACCGCGACGGATGCAAGTTTTGAAAACATGCAGATGCAATGCGGATGATGACATGGCAAGATACAACATGCAAGCGAATGGCAAGGCAACAACGGCGAATAAGTGGGAGACACCTGGCGCATCGGTCTTGGGGCGTCACAGAAGTGAACAACTGCTTGATAACCCACAAGTATAGGGGATCGCAACAGTTTTCAATAAGTAAGAGTGTCGAACCCAATGAGAAGCTAAAGGCAGAATAAATATTTCCTCAAGTTCTATCGACCACCGATACAACTCTACGCACGCTTGATGTTCGCTTTACCTAGAACAAGTATGAAACTAGAAGTACTTTGTAGGTGTTGTTGGATAGGTTTGCAAGATAATAAAGATTACGTAAATAAAAAGTAGGGGCTGTTGTAAGTAAAAAAGCAATAAAGTAAATATAGCGAGTGTGGAAAAGTGGTGGTAGGAGTTGCGAAATTTCTCCTTAAGCAATTGACTACTTTACTAGACCGATAGCAAGCATTTTTCATATGTAATTTATTTTAATCCGATGCACGGTTTGAGAGTTATTAAATGCATGATGCTTGGTTTTTTTTTGTAAAACTGCTAAACACCTAGAAATAGCTAAAACCGCACACACTGGAAAAAACACGGCATGGGCCGAATCTAAAGCATGTTGGGCCAGCAGTAGGAAAAAAAAGGAGGGGCGCTGGGGAGCTCACCAATGGGCCAGGCCCAGCTGACAGAGGAGGTCAGCGGCGCTGGGCCGGGGAAGCGGTGCTGGGCCGCGGCTGGACAGGATGTCGGCCCACGCGCTGACCCACAGTCAATGCGACCACGAGCCGGTGAGCGGGACAAGCCCCTCTGCTCGACCCCGAGCCGGGGCATGGCGGCGGCGCCACCGGCTGCGGCTGGGTCTCTAGCGAGGCGCGAGGACGGCGGGGAGGCCGGGAACGGGCAGGACGACGGCGGGGCAACCAGATCCGGCAGCCATGGGGACCCTGTTCATGGCGAGAGAGAGAGAGAGAGAGAGAGAGAGAGAGAGATGTTAGAGGAAGGAGGAGAAGGAGGCAGCCAGGACAGGAGGAGCAGGGTGGCAGGGTCCGGCCTGGGAGGTCCTCCGTCGGAGCTCGACGGCGATGAGGTCGCCGGTGGCGGGGTCGGTGAGGCGGAGGCGCTGGAGAGGAGGCCGAGGCGATCGGCGGTGGCTCGGGAGCAGCGAGGTGCAGGAGGGAGGCGGCGGCGCTCGCACGGGCCTCGTAGCCCAGATCAGGGCCCGGGCGGGCCTGGCACGGGCCTGGCGGCGTGGGATGGTGGGAGGTGGTGGTTGCGGAGTGGAGGAAGCTGGCGGCGGTGCAATTCTCAAGGAAAACACTAGGGTTTCTAGATGAGGAAGGCTAGGGCATCCATATATAGCAGGTTTCCTAGGGTTTGAGGTCTAGGGGGGTTTTGGACCCTCCGATGCCGATCGGACGACACCGGTCGCAAGGGGGGTTAGATGGGTTTAGCTGGGCTGGATTAGGGGGATGTGAAGAGTGGGTTGAGTTGAGAGGAGAGAGACGGAAATGCACCCCGGCAAGGTTTTCGGAGACCGAAAACGTCCGACGATAGACCGGCTATACTGCCACTATAGTTATCCGTTGGGGCGTCAAACGGACTCCGAATGCGATGAAACTTGGCAGGCAGTCTACCTACAGCATAACACCGCATGCCAACTTTCAACCCATTCCGAGAACATTTTCCGACCACTTATAAAATACTATTTCGGGCGTGCCGCGGGCGTGTGCAAGTGTGTCTGGGATTAGAACGGACAAGGAAAGAACGGGGAGACCGCGACGGATGCAAGTTTTGAAAACATGAGATGCAATGCGGATGATGACATGGCAAGACACAACATGCAAGCGAATGACAAGGCAACAACGGCGAATAAGTGGGAGACACCTGGCGCATCGGTCTTGGGGCGTCACAGAAGTGAACAACTGCTTGATAACCCACAAGTATAGGGGATCGCAACAGTTTTCGATAAGTAAGAGTGTCGAACCCAATGAGGAGCCAAAGGCAGAACAAATATTTCCTCAAGTTCTATCGACCACCGATACAACTCTACGCACGCTTGATGTTCGCTTTACCTAGAACAAGTATGAAACTAGAAGTACTTTGTAGGTGTTGTTGGATAGGTTAGCAAGATAATAAAGATTACATAAATAAAAAGTAGGGGCTGTTGTAAGTAAAAAGCAATAATGTAAATATAGCGAGTGTGGAAAAGTGGTGGTAGGAGTTGCGAAATTTTCCCTTAAGCAATTGAATACTTTACTAGACCGATAGCAAGTATTATGTGGGAGAGGCCACTACTAGCATGTCATCCCTGACTTGGAATTCTATGCACTTATGATTGGAACTATTAGCAAGCATCCGCAACTACTAACGTTCATTAAGGTAAAACCCAACCATATCATTAAGATATATTGGTCCCCGTTCAATCCCGTATGCATCAATTTTTATGCTAGGTTGAAGCTTCTGTCACTCTTGCCCTCGAATACATAGTCCTATCAACATACAACTAACCCTAGTGTGTGATCCACGTGCGCACTCATATGATGGGCACCAAATGACAGCAACACAACCACAAGCAAATTAAATCAATCATAGCAATTCATGAACCACCGATAGGACAACGAAAATCTACTCAGACATCATAGGATGGCAACACATCATTGGATAATAATATGAAGCATAAAGCACCATGTTCAAGTAGAGGGTACAGCGGGTTGCGGGAGAGTGGACCGCTGTAGATAGAGGGGGAAGGTGATGGAGATGTTGGTGAAGATGGCGGAGGTGTTGGTGAAGATCGCGGTGATGATGATGATGATGATGATGATGGCCACGGCAGCGTTCCGGCGCCACCGGAAGAGAAGGGGAGCGGGGGCCCTTCGTCTTCTTCTTCCTTGACCTCCTCCCTAGATAGGAGAAGGATTTCCCCTCTGGTCCTTGGCCTCCATGGCATGGGAGGGGCGAGAGCCCCTTCAAGATTGGATCTATCTCTCTGTCTCTCTCTGTTTCCGCGTTCTGTTCTGCTGCCCTTTCACCGTTTCGTATATATATGGAGATCCGTAACTCCGATTGGACCGAAACCTTCGCCGTAATTTTTTTAACAAAAATTAGCTTTCTTGCGGCCGAAGAAGGGCATCAACTGCCTTACAGGTGGACCACGAGGGTCAGGGGCACGCCTAGGAGGGTGGAGCGCGCCCCCCTACCTCGTGCCCACCTCGGACACCGTTTCGCGTTGATCTTTCTCCCAGATTTTCCAAATATTCCAAAAATAAGCTCCGTCCGTTTTTATCCCGTTTGGATTCCGTTTGATATGGATATTCTGCGAAACATAAAACATGCAACAGACAGGAGCTGGCACTGGGCACTGGATCAATATGTTAGTCCCAAAAATAATATAAAAAGTTGCCAAAAGTATATGAAAGTTGTAGAATATTGGCATGGAACAATCAAAAATTATAGATACGACGGAGACATATCAGCATCCCCAAGCTTAATTCATGCTCGTCCTCGAGTAGGTAAATGATAAAAAAAGTTAATTTTTGATGTGGAATGCTACCTAGCATAATCTTAATCACATATCTAATCATGGCATGAATATTAAGACACGAGTGATTCAAAGCAATAGTCTATCATTTGACATAAAAACAATAATACTTCAAGCCCACTAATAAAGCAATCATGTCTTTTCAAAATAACAAGGCCAAAGAAAGTTATCCCTACAAAATCATATAGTCTGGCTATGCTCCATCTTCACCACACAAAATATTCACATCATGCACAACCCCGATGACAAGCCGAGCAATTGGTTCATACTTTTTAACGCGCTTTAGCATTTTCAACCGTCACGCAATACCTGAGCGTGAGCCATGGATATAGCACTATAGGTGGAATAGAATGGTGGTTGTGGGGAAGAAAAAAAAGGAGAAGATAGTCTCACATCAACTAGGCGTATCAACGGGCTATGGAGATGCCCATCAATAGATATCAATGTGAGTGAGTAGGGATTGCCATGCAACGGATGCACTAAGAGCTATAAGTGTATGAAAGCTCATACTGAAAACTAAGTGGGTGTGCATCCAACTTGCTTGCTCATGAAGACCTCGGGCGTTTGAGGAAGCCCATCATCGGAATATACAAGCCAAGTTCTATAATGAAAAATTCCCACTAGTATATGAAAGTGATAGCTCAAGAGACTCTCTATATGAAGAACATGGTGCTACTTTGAAGCACAAGTGTGGTAAAAGGATAGTAACATTGCCCCTTCTCTCTTTTTCTCTCATTTTTTTAGGGCCTTCTATTTTTTGTCCTTTCTCTTTTTTTTCTTTTTTCGTGTGGAGTCTCATCCCGACTTGTGGGGGAATCATAGTCTCCATCATCCTTTCCTCACTGGGGCAATGCTCTAGTAATGATCATCATCACACTTTTATTTACTTACAACTCGATATTACAACTCAATATCTAGAACAAAGATATGACTCTATATGAATGCCTCTGGCGGTGTACCGGGATGTGCAATGATCTAGCGTAGCAATGACATCAAAAAACGGACAAGCCATGAAAACATCATGCTAGCTATCTTACGATCATCCAAAGCAATATGACAATGAATGATCAAGTCATGTATATGATGATGATGGAAGTTGCATGGCAATATATCTCGGAATGGCTATGGAAATGCCATGATAGGTAGGTATGGTGGCTGTTTTGAGGAGAAAATATATGGTGGGTTTATGGTACCGGCGAAAGTTGCGCGATACTAGAGAGGCTAGCAATGATGGAAGGGTGAGAGTGCGTATAATCCATGGACTCAACATTAGTCATAAAGAACTCACATACTTATTGCAAAAGTTTATTAGCCCTCGAAGCAAAGTACTACTATGCATGCCCCTAGGGGGATAGATTGGTAGGAAAAGACCATCGCTCGTCCCCGACCGCCACTCATAAGGAAGACAATCAATAAATACCTCATGCTCCGACTTCGTTACATAACGGTTCACCATACGTGCATGCTACGGGAATCACAAACCTCAACACAAGTATTTCTACTAATCCACAACTACCCACTAGCATGACTCTAAAATCACCATCTTTATATCGCAAAACTATTGCAAGCAATCAAACATATCATATTCAGTGATCTACAAGTTTATGTAGGATTTTATGACTAACCATGTGAATGACCAGTTCCTGTCATCTCTCTAAATATATATAAGTGAAGCAAGAGAGTTTAATTATTACTACAAAAGATATGCCCACGCTCTAAAAAATCTAAGTGAAGCAAAAGAGCATTCTACAAATGGTGGTTGTCTAAGTGAAGAGAAACAGGTAATCCAAACTTCAAATGATATAAGTGAAGCACATGAAGCATTCTATAAAGCCATACTCAAAAGATATAAGTGAAGTGCATAGAGCATTCTATAAATCAACCAAGGAATACCTCATACCAGCATGGTGCATAAAAGAAAAATGAAAACTAAATGCAAAAGACGCTCCAAGATTGCACATATCGCATGAACGAAACGAATCCGAAAACATACCGATACTTGTTGAAGAAAGAGGGGATGCCTTCCGGGGCATCCCCAAGCTTAGACGCTTGAGTCTCCTTGAATATTTACTTGGGGTGCCTCGGTCATCCCCAAGCTTGAGCTCTTGCCTCTCTTCCTTCTTCTCAAATCGAGACCTTCTCGATCATCGAACACTTCATCCACATAAAACTTCAACAGAAAACTCGGTAAGATCCGTTAGTATAATAAAGCAAATCACTACTCTAAGTACTGTTACAAACCAATTCATATTTTGTTTTTGCATTGTTTATACTGTAATATAACTTTTTCATGGCTTAATCCACATATATGAATTGATAGTTTCATCAAAACGAGCAAACTATGCATCAAAAACAGAATCTGTCTAAAACAGAACAGTCTGTAATAATCTAAACATTCACCATAATTCTAATACTTGAAAAATTCCACAAAAATTAGTAAAAATAAAAATAATTGTATATAAAGACAGTGCAAAAAGAATCAGAACCATTTGACGTTCCAGCTAAAAATGTAAAATCGCGCACTACAGACAAAGTTTCTGTCCTGCACCGTACAGACCATCAAGCAAATGTAAACATCCTAAAGGCAAACCTTGGCACATTATTTTTATAATACAATGGAATTGTACAAGGGGATCATTATTTTTGTTGAAAAGTTTCTGTAATCAAGATTCACAAAGTTGTCATGAGCATGAACAAAGTTCAAGGAGCTCTCCCACTTCAACAATGATTGTCTTTCTCACTTTCACTTTCCTTTTTGAAAAAGTTTTGGGTTCCCCTCTTTATTTTTGTTGTTTTTAAACTATATGAAAGCACTCAACAGAAATAAATGACTCTCTAAAACTTCCGGGTTGTCTCCCTGACAGCGCTTTCTTTAAAGTCATTAAGCTAGGCATATAGTGCTCAAGTAGTGAATCCATCCGGATCCCAAGGTATATCAAAGCCAATTTTAATTAACAATGATTTGTAATTTAATAGTGAGCACAAAGCAACATATATCATGTAACAACGAAGTCTAATTCTCTTCCTATGCATCGGCATGTCATAAAAGAACAATTCATGCACACATAGTAAAGGCCAATGCATAGTATAAACAGTTTCTTGCAATTTTGTTGTATTGGAAACATAAAGAGGCGGAGATGTAGTTCCTCTCTCATAATAATTGCAAATAGGAGCAGCAAGCACATGCATATTATATCTATCAAAATCATCATGTGTAATAGTAAAACGCAACCCATCAATATAATCCTTAATAAGGGTAAACTTCTCCAATATAGTGTAGTTTGGAGAATTCAAAAAGATAATAGGACTATCATGCGTGGGTGAAATAGCAATAATTTCATGTTTAACATAAGGAACTATAGCAAGTTCATCTCCATAAGCATAATTCATATTGGCATCTTGGCCACAAGCATAGCAAGCATCATCAAAAAGGATCATAACAATCATCATAGCAATCATCCTTCGGTAAGCACGAAGGGAAATTAAACAATGTATGAGTTGGAGGGTTACTCTCATTAGAAGGTGGGAACGGGTAGCTAATCCGCTCTTCCTCCTTTTGTTCTTCGCTCTCCTCATCATATTTTTCATCCAATGAGCTCACGGTTTCATCAACTTCTTCTTCCAGAGATTCCTGCAAAATATTAGTCTCTTCTTGGACAGCGGAGACTTGCTCCATAAGTGCTTTAATATCGGAATTGTATTCATAATTCTCATAGCAATATTTGAGCATAGCTAAATTTTCAGGTCTATCAACAGCATCATCAAAATCTTCAAACTCTTTAAACATAGATTCAATTTCATAATCACCCATAAAAGCAACAAATTCTTCTATTTGTTCCACATCATAGTAATCATATATACCATTAGCATAAGAAGCTAAGGTTTTATTATCATTAAATTTGCATGAAAAGGGAAGGTGTGGAGCCTTCATCCCAGATCAACAAGTATAATCATACCTCAAGCATAGTTGCCTAGTACCACTTTAATATATGAATTTGATCCCATAATAGTTTCCCTTTTTGAGTCAAGCGATAATCCCTAAAGTATTCACGTTGATCCAACGTTACTCCCATTACATAATTGAATGGGGTTTTCTCAGGATTATTAAAGTAGTACATAATATCTTTCACATAACCAGCATCGAGGGTTTTAGGAGGTTCCTCATCTCCATGAGCAACAAGTACACCTAATTTTTTTGGTATTTTGTGTTCCAAAATGAGTGAAACCACGAACCTTGAAAAGGTTAAGCCATATCGAGAAAAGAATACAACGGAGATGACGAAGTTGAAAACACTCTGTTAGGAAAGAGGGACAAGGAAGAACAGCTTTGGGCAGCACTCCGATTGAAAAGAGATGCAAGAAAAGATAAGTAGAAAAACTTTAAAAGGGGCACGACACTCCGGTTAAACGGATAAGCAAGGAGAAGAACATAATCTCTGACAAAACAAGATGATGGGTTTAAAAGAGCAACATCACGATGCCTCCGGAAGAAATGAGAGGGTGGAATGAATGAACGGAGGAGAAAACAATATCTTCTACCTCGAATGAGCTTGAAAGCATCTTTATGAGAAGGGTCGAATGGAGTTGTTGGAACACCAACAATGATAGGATAAGCTTGAAATGGGCTTATGGAAAGCATCTCAAATTATGAGGTGACAACCTGCCACTCACGGAAAAAGATTTGATTGATAAGAACAAGGAGACGAGAAGCTTATCTCCCCGGGAGGATAATGAAGAACTTGGGTCACTTATAATCACCATAATTAGCAACACTCCTTAGGGAAGGCTTTAAGGTGAAATATAGCCCAAGATAACTCCAATGATGAGATTAATGGACTTAAAATATCTCATTCTTAACAACAAGTGAATCATGAAACATGAACTCAAATTATCAAGAATGACATAATACCACCTCCAATGATACGGAAGAAAGAATTGCACTCCGAATTACAATATGGAGAAAAGCTTGAGCTTCTTGGGAAAGAATCTCGATGAGAAAGTTGGAGAAGGAATTAAATCCTTGATGGACCATTATGTAGAACCTCCATGAAGAACTCCGTTAAACAAAAGAATGATCAGACGGAAAGAAAGGGTAGTTGAAAACACAAGGTGGAGCCTTGTAAAGATTTAGATAGATCTCCGTGATTACATAGTTGAAAGAGGTTGGAACCCCGGGAAAAAGATAAAATAAAACAAATGAAACCGAGAATTTGAAGGGCCTCTGGAATAAAGAATTAATCATTAGGATGAAACAAGAATAAGAATTATATTATGCTTATCCTTCACCAATTTAAATTGATGACATGCAACGGATCGCATATGACTTATTCTCGTAGAAAGGATTAAGATAGATATAGCGCAAACATGAGAAGGTTTTCAATGAACCACCGGTAGAATTGAAACCACGAATGAATTGATATGATAACAAGGTAAGAAGAATCTTGAACGAACCACCGTAAGCATTGAAAAGAGCATATAAAACATGAAGACACACCGGGAAGGATTAGCAAATAAACGAAAATGCTTGAGAGAATTTAGATATAAGAGAACGAAGGGATCACGAGCCGATTAAAGATCACTTGAACGAAGCACCGGTAGAATTTGGAGAATGATAGCTGAAAGCTGAGAATGAATAAATCCTAGATGATGGGCTCCGGATGAACAAACTGAAATGGCTCCTGAATTGCTCTGGATGGATAAAAAGAATTCTCCCAATCAAACAATTATGAGAGGATGACCTCGAATTAGAACCACGATTCTCTGAGAGAACGGATAAGATATGGAGGTAAAACTCTTCTTCTGTCTTCAAAATCCGAGAATGACGACGAGAACACCACCATGTATTGTTGAGATACACCGGAAGAATCAAAAGCCAAGAGGTTGAGCCAACGATGAAAAGAATTTGACAGATCTTGAAGAAGACATATGACTGATGATAACTCATTCTTACGTCAAACTTCGAAAGGAATTCGAGAATACCTCCAGGAAAATAAGAAGAGTCAGGTAAGATCCTGGGAAAAGACCTGTGGGTTAGGGCCCACTCAAAAGAAACACCGTTGAGGGATTTAAAAGAGAGAATGCATCGGTTGAATTAAATGGCTTGAATGAGATAAACAACCTCGAAATAGGTTGAACGGATCTTGAATGACAAGACGAGCCTTTTGAGAAAGCTTTGAGCACACTGGAACAAATGAATAGTGAGAAGTGAATTGTTATGAGGTACACCGGTATGAGAAGGCATTGAAATGAGGAAAGGGGTAAGATCAACAAAGCTTGACTTGAAACCACCGGAGAAGATAAAACAAAGAAGAATGATGAACTAGAAGCTCCGTTAGTATCTTCATGAGAATCACCGGATAAGAACATTGAAGGAAAAGAATGGAGAGGCTTCACATCAGTAAGATGGATACTCGATTAAGAAATCTGAGTCCTTGAAGAAAACAAGGGAGGGAGGGCGGGAAAACAAAGGCAACTTGGAGATGGATGAAACAAACACCGTTGAGAAGAACTGATACTTGATCTTGCGGTTGTTGAAATGATCGGATCCACTTGAAGAGAAACACACCGGTTGAAAAGAATTGACATGACAATCTCGATTATCAAGAAGGATTAGTATTCACATAGAGATATGAGAACATCGCTTAGGGAAGGTATGGAATCAACACTTGACATTGAAGCAACTCGAATACCACAACTCAAAACAAAACAAAGGATTGGCTTGCAGAATAAGCCGGAACAAACATATGATAGAGATTTCGTCCGAAGTTTTCGTGGTGGGGCCTACACGGGCTCGATCGTACAGCACCATAATGTACAAGGCACTGCACATGACATACGAAGCGTCCCCGAGTCGGCATAGCCAAGGACTCTTTAAGACACAACAAGACCACTGTAAAACCAACCGTGAATAGGCGGACCACTAGACGTCGAACCCCAATTTCATATCATACATCTATCGGAAAGATATCCTAAGAGCTACTTGAATTCCCATTTATAAACTCCCGAAATTTATCGGTTATGCAATCAGGTGTTGGGGATACAAGGGGAGCATAATATCTCACCCAAAACTAGCAAATCCTACATCCAGTTGTATCCATCCTTCACAACATAACCAAGAAACCTTCGAAAATCATCTACCTCAACCTTCGAAAAGCATCATACGAGTTATGGCAATACTCCCGAACTCCCGCCCCAGTACTGGGTGGCGTCGAGGTTATCTCACCAACGAACTGCATAAAAGAGATTTTCGATGTCGGCGTACTAAACTCAGGTATTCCAGAACTGCAACGATAAAATTGTGACGACAACACCTCGGAGCTCAACTCCCCGGGACACTGCCACAACCCCTAAATGACAGGAGGCACCAAGAACAATGTTCTCGTCACAAATCCATCGGAACGATTCCAAGATACCCGCGTGATCCTAAATTTTTTTTTAGTGAAATTTGAGAAGAGAAGAGTCGAAACTCTACGTCAGGATGCCTTACCAGAGCGATGAGGAGACTGGGGAGTAAAAAGAATTCCTAAACTCTCCGATATATAATTCCTAAATGACTCAAAACTCTTTTTCTAGACTCAACTCGGCTGCTAAAAACGATCAAGCAATGGGGCTCCTAAGGTCGGGGAAGGCTCTGATTACCAACTTGTAACACCCTCGATGCGGCTATAGCTCCCACGTGTCGAGGCACGACTTAGAGGCATAACCGCATTGAAAGCAATGTCGCAAGTTAGGCAATCTTCACAACATCCCATGTAATATAGATAATAAAAGGGGAGATACATAGTTGGCTTACACTCGCCACGTCAATCAAAGTACATAAATAGCATTACAACATTCGAACTCTCATGGCCCGACTACGGCGCCAAAATGAAAGATAAACCCAACATGTGACACGGTCCCGATCACCCCAACTGGGCACCAATACTGATCAACAGGGAAAGACACGTAGTAACAGCGTGAGTCCTCGTCGAACTCCCACTTGAGCTCAAGCGCGTCATCTGGAACGGAATCATCAGGCCCTGCATCTGGTTTGGAAGTAATCTGTGAGCCACAGGGACTCAGCAATCTCGCACCCTCGCGATCAAGACTATATAAGCTTGTAGGTAAGGCAAGGTATAATATATGTGGAGCTGCGGCAAGCGACTAGCATTTATGGTGGCTAACCTGTTCACAAAAGAGAGCGAGAAGAGGAGGCATAGCGCGAGCGAGTAACTAGAGGGCAACCTGCGGCAAGCATTACTCCAACACCGTGTTCACTTCCCGGACTCCGCCAAGAAGAGACCATCACGGTAACTCACACAGTTGATTCATTTTAATTAAGTTAAGGTTCAAGTTATCTACAACCGGACATTAACAAATTCCCATCTGCCCATAACCGCGGGCACGGCTTTCGAAAGTTCAAATCCCTGCAGGGGAGTCCCAACTTAGCCCATGACAAGCTCTCACGGTCAACGAAGGAATAGACCTTCTCCCGAGACATTCCGATCAGACTCGGTATCCCGGTTCTACAAGACATTTTGACATGTTAAAACAAATCCAGCGACACCGCCCCAATGTGCCGACAAATCCCGATAGGAGCTGAACATATCTCGTTCTCAGGGCACACTCAGATAAGACATCCTACGAGTAAAACCAACCCTCAAGTTGCCCCGAGGTGGCCCCGCAGTCTACTCGGTCGGACCAACACTCAGAGGAGCACTGGCCCGGGGGGGGGGGTTAAAATAAGATGACCCTCGGGCTCCGGAAACCCAAGGGAAAAAAGAGGCTAGGTGGCAAATGGTAAAACCAAGGTTGGGCATTGCTAGAAAAGCTTTAATCAAGGCGAACTATCAAGGGGTTCCCATTATAACCCAACCGCATAAGGAACGCAAAATCCGGGAACATAACACCGATATGACGGAAACTAGGGCGGCAAGAGTGGAACAAAACACTAGGCGAGAGGCCGAGCCTTCCACCCTTTACCAAGTATATAGATGCATTAGATAACAAGGCAATATAATGATATCCCAACAAGTAAATAATGTTCCAACAAGGAACGGTCTCCAATCTTCACCTGCAACTAGCAACGCTATAAGAGGGGCTGAGCAAAGCGGTAACATAGCCAATCAACGGTTTGCTAGGACATGGTGGGTTAGAGGTTTGACATGGCAATTTGGGAGTCATGATGAGCAAGTGGTAGGCATCATAGCATAGGCATAGCAAAAGAGTGAGCATCTAGCAAAGCAAAGATAGTAGTGATTTCGAGGGTATGATCATCTTGCCTGCACGGTTGTCAGAGTTGACTGGATCCTCGAAAGCAAACTCAACGGGCTCCTCGTTAGCAAACTCGTCTCCCGGCTCTACCCAAACAAGACAAACAAGCAACAAGGACACAATCAACCACGTGCAAGGATGAAACAATATGATGCAAAGATGGTATGCTATGCGGGATGCGATATGGGATGCATATGCAAGATTTGACAAGAAATGAATGAACCTGGCCTCAACTTGGGCATCCAAGTGTGCCACTGGAAATATGAGATGAAATCGCTTAAAACGATATAAAGAACACCGGAATCGGAGTTACGGTTTGGAAATGGCAAGCAATTCAAATATGGCACCGGTCTGCGATATACAGCAAGTAGCCATCTAAATGCAACAAGATGAACATGCTACAGCACCCAAACATGGCATCAAAATATATGGCAGGTATCCATTCATGATGGTTAACAAAAGACTAGCACTGAGCTAGGGCCAATTCATCCATTAACAGGTTCAAACAAGCATGGCAAAAATGCATTTGGCAAACAGATTTCAGACTTTATGAAATTAACACTTGTCTGGAATTTCAGATCAGGTAGCACACTTTGGAGCATGAAAACTATATGCTACAGGACCTTAACATGGCAAATTAAAGCATGGCATGGAGATACTCAAAGAGCTTAACAAACGTCCCTTAGTGACCTTGAGCCAAAAGAGATCAGAAAATACAATTGCGAGCATGTGAACATGGCAAAAACAAAATCAGTTCTCAGACTTAGTGAAAACTGGAGCATGCAGAAACAGATATCAAGTAGGCATGTTTACGAGCTCGATGCACTCACTACAGAGCAAGTCATGGCAATCTAAGCATACACCCGTCAACAATACACAAAATACAAGCTAGGCATGGCAAGAACAAAAACATAGCATGCACGGATCAACTACAACATCCTCGGCAAAATCGCTAACAAGTAGACAATCTGCCCAGATTCACAAAATGACAAAAGTAGAGCCCGATTGACTCAATCTAGGGTGCTCCATAATTGCAAACAAAGACATGGATGGATAGAGAACTACAAGATTAACAAAACATACTTACTGATCATCCTCAAAAGAGGCACGGATCACTAGGAAACAACATGAACATATGGCATATTGAGATAAACAGCTCAAGGACTTAGTGGAAATGCCAAGTCCCTGAAATCAGCATTAACGAATGCACCACTTTGCAAGCTTGTTCTAGTCACCACACACATCACAAAATACATGGGTTGCACCTCTGGATAGATGGCAAAACATATAACAAAACTCATGTAGAGCTCAGGGGCATATCATGCACACATTAATCATGGCAAAAATGACAAATATCTAATTGGAGCAGCAGATCTGACAATTATCTCAAATAGCATTCTTACAACAGCATTTCGGGCACCAAGATGAACTCAAATGAAAATGATGCAGTGAGATGAAATGATGTGCTCTCTGAGGCGAACATTTTGATATGCTATATGCCCATAACGGAGCTGTGGATGCAAAGTTACGATGCGATGAACATAGCCAAAATAATTAGGGTTTCGGGAAAAAAGTCAACCCGAGACAAATCTCAGATCTAGATCCGGCCGGCGCGCTTTACGAGGATCGCCGGAAATAACGCCGGAGACGGAGGAGGCCGGCCGTAGAGGTACTTGGGCATGGAGGAGGAGGCCGGAGAGAGGCCGGGCGGCGGCGCGGCCGGCGGAGGAGCTCGCGGGACGGGGCGGCGCACCGGCGACGGCTTGCGGCGCCGGGCGGCGTTGTCGGCGCACCGGCCGGCGCGGCGAGGCGATGGACGGTGCGGGCGAGGTCTCCGCGCGGGAGGAAGATGAGGCAGGTGGCGGCGCGGCGCTCAGGGTCGCTCCGGGCCGGGAGGGCCCCGCCTGGGCCCCAGCGGGTCGGCGCGCCGATGTGGGGCGCCGCGGGTAGCGGCGAACTGGGCGGTGACATGTGGCGTCGGTGGGCGGGCCGGACACGTCCGTCGGCGGATTTTTTTGTCCGGCGGCGGCGGATGGAATGGATCTAGGGTTAGGGGACTGTGGAACCGCGAATTTCGGAGGGTGGTCTTTATATAGAGGTAGAGGGAGCTAGGAGTGTCCAAATGAGGTGTTGTTTTCGGCCACGCGATCGTGATCGAACGCTCTAGATGATGGAGAGGGTTTTGGTGGGTTTTGGGCCAACTTGGAGGGGTGTTGGGCTGCAACACATACGAGGCCTTTTCGGTCCCTCGTTGAACCGTTGGAGCATCAAACGAAGTCCAAATGGTACGAAACTTGACAGGCGGTCTACCGGTAGTAAACCAAGGCCGCTTGGCAAGTCTCGGTCCAATCCAGAAATGTTTAATCCCCACACATGAAAGAAAGGTAGAAATGACCACCAGAGGAGAACGGAGCGCCGGAATGCAAAACGGACAACGGGAAAAAGGCTCGGATGCATGAGACGAACATGTATGCAAATGCAATGTGCATGATGACATGATATGCAATGCATGACATGCAAGCAAGGACAACGCAACAACAGCGAATAACTGGAGGACACCTGGCACATCGGTCTCGGGGCGTTACAACACTCCACCACTACGAGAGGATCTCGTCCCGAGATCTAGAATGGCACCGGAGGAACAACGGAAAAGAAAGAGAAGAGGTAAAGCTAAGTTGATTCTTTGACAAACGAGTAAAACCACGAACCTTGAAAAGGTTAAGCCATATCGAGAAAAGAATACAACGGAGATGACGAAGTTGAAAACACTCCGTTAGAAAAGAGGGACAAGGAAGAACAGCTTTGGGCAGCACTCCGATTGAAAAGAGATGCAAGAAAAGATAAGTATAAAAACTTTAAAAGGGGAATGACACTCCGGTTAAATGGATAAGCAAGGAGAAGAATATAATCTTTGACAAAACAAGATGATGGGTTTAAAAGAGCAACATCACGATGCCTCCAGAAGAAATGAGAGGATGGAATGAATGAACGGATGAGAAAACAATATCTTCTACCTCGAATGAGCTTGAAAGCATCTTTATGAGAAGGGTCGAATGGAGTTGTTGGAACACCAACAATGATAGGATAAGCTTGAAATGGGCTTATGGAAAGCATCTCAAAATTATGAGGTGACAACCTGCCACTCACGGAAAAAGATTTGATTGATAAGAACAAGGAGACGAGAAGCTTATCTCCCCAGGAGGATAATGAAGAACTTGGGTCACTTATAATCACCATAATTAGCAACACTCCTTAGGGAAGGCTTTAAGGTGAAATATAGCCCAAGATAACTCCAATGACGAGATTAATGGATTTAAAATATCTCATTCTTAACAACATGTGAATCATGAAACATGAACTCAAATTATCAAGAATGACATAATACCACCTCCAATGATACGGAAGAAAGAATTGCACTCCGAATTACAATATGGAGAAAAGCTTGAGCTTCTTAGGAAAGAATCTCGATGAAAAAGTTGGAGAAGGAATTAATGTTGGGGAACGTAGTAATTTCAAAAAAAATCCTACGCACACGCAAGATCATGGTGATGCATAGCAACGAGAGGGGAGAGTGTGATCTACGTACCCTTGTAGATCGACAACGGAAGCGTTTGGTTGATGTAGTCGTACGTCTCCACGGCCCGACTGATCAAGCACCGAAACTACGGCACCTCCGAGTTCTAGCACACGTTCAGCTCGATGACGATCCCCGGACTCTGATCCAGCAAAGTGTCGGGGAAGAGTTCCGTCAGCACGACGGCGTGGTGACGATCTTGATGCACTACCATCGCAGGGCTTCGCCTAAGCACCGCTACAATATTATCGAGGACTATGGTGGAAGGGGGCACCGCACACGGTTAAGAATATGATCATGTGGATCAACTTGTGTGTCAAGGGGTTCCCCCTGCCCCCGTATATAAAGGATCAAGGGGAGGAGGCCGGCCGGCCCTCTATGGCGCGCCAAGGAGGAGTCCTCCTCCTAGTAGGAGTAGGACTCCTACTAGGAGGGGGAAAGAAGTGGGGAGGGAGAGGGAAAGGGGGGCGCCGCCCCCCCCCCCCTCTCCTAGTCCAATTCGGACCAGGGGGAGGAGGCACGCGGCCCACTTTGGCTGCCCCTCTCTCTCTCCACTAAGGCCCATATGGCCCATTACTTCTCTCGGGGGGTTCCGGTAACCCTCCGGCTCTCCGGTTTTCTCTGAAATCACCCGGAACACTTCCGGTGTCCGAATATAGCCGTCCAATATATCAATCTTTATGTCTCGACCATTTCGAGACTCCTCGTCATGTCCGTGATCACATCCGGGACTCCGAACTAACATCGGTACATCAAAACTCATAAACTCATAATATAACTGTCATCGAAACCTTAAGCGTGTGGACTCTACGGGTTCGAGAACAATGTAGACATGACCGAGACACGTCTCCGGTCAATAACCAATAGCGGAGCCTGGATGCTCATATTGGCTCCTACATATTCTATGAAGATCTTTATCGGTTAGACCGCATAACAACATACGTTGTTCCCTTTGTCAGCGGTATGTTACTTGCCCGAGATTCGATCGTCGGTATCTCAATACCTAGTTCAATCTCGTTACCGGCAAGTCTCTTTACTCGTTTCGTAATACATCATGTCGCAACTAACTCATTAGTTGCAATGCTTGCAAGGCTTATGTGATGTGCATTACCGAGAGGGCCCAGAGATACCTCTCCGACAATCGGAGTGACAAATCCTAATCTCGAAATACGCCAACCCAACATGTACCTTTGGAGACACCTGTAGAGCACCTTTATAATCACCCATTTACGTTGCGACGTTTGGTAGCACACAAAGTGTTCCTTCGGCAAACGGGAGTTGCATAATCTCATAGTCATAGGAACATGTATAAGTCATGAAGAAAGCAATAGCAACATACTAAACGATCGGGTGCTAAGCTAATGGAATGGGTCATGTCAATCAGATCATTCACCTAATGATGTGATCCCGTTAATCAAATAAAAACTCTTTGTTCATGGTTAGGAAACATAACCATCTTTGATTAATGAGCTAGTCAAGTAGAGGCATACTAGTGACACTCTGTTTGTCTATGTATTCACACATGTATTATGTTTCCGGTTAATACAATTCTAGCATGAATAATAAACATTTATCATGATATAAGGAAATAAATAATAACTTTATTATTGCCTCTAGGGCCTATTTCCTTCAATTAAATCCTTGATGGACCATTATGTAGAACCTCCATGAAGAACTCCGTTAAACAAAAGAATGATCAAACGGAAAGAAAGGGTAGTTGAAAACACAAGGTGGAGCCTTGTAAAGATTTAGATAGATCTCCGTGATTACATAGTTGAACGAGGTTGGAACCCCGGGAAAAAGATAAAATAAAACAAATGAAACCGAGAATTTGAAGGGCCTCTGGAATAAAGAATTAATCATTAGGATGAAACAAGAATAAGAATTATATTATGCTTATCCTTCACCAATTTAAATTGATGACAAGCAACGGATCGCATATGACTTATTCTCGTAGAAAGGATTAAGATAGATATAGCACAAACATGAGAAGGTTTTCAACGAACCACCAGTAGAATTGAAACCACGAATGAATTGATATGATAACAAGGTAAGAAGAATATTGAACGAACCACCGTAAGCATTGAAAAGAGCGTATAAAACATGAAGACACACCGGGAAGGATTAGCAAATAAACAAAAATGCTTGAGAGAATTTAGATATAAGAGAACGAAGGGATCACGAGCCGATTAAAGATCACTTGAACGAAGCACCGGTAGAATTTGGAGAATGATAGCTGAAAGCTAAGAATGAATAAATCTTAGATGATGGGCTCCGGATGAACAAACTGAAAAGGCTCCTGAATTGCTCCGGATGGATAAAAAGAATTCTCACAATCAAACAATTATGAGAGGATGACCTCGAATTAGAACCACGATTCTCTGAGAGAACGGATAAGATATGGAGGTAAAACTCTTCTTCGGTCTTCAAAATCCGAGAATGACGACGAGAACACCACCATGTATTGTTGAGATACTCCGGAAGAATCAAAAGCCAAGAGGTTGAGCCAACGATGAAAAGAATTTGACAGATCTTGAAGAAGACATATGACTGATGATAAATCATTCTTACGTCAAACTTCGAAAGTAATTTGAGAATACCTCCGGGAAAATAAGAAGAGTCAGGTAAGATCCTGGGAAAAGACCTGTGGGTTAGGGGCCACTCAAAAGAAACACCGTTGAGGGATTTAAAAGAGAGAATGCATCGGTTGAATTAAATGGCTTGAATGAGATAAACAACCTCGAAATAGGTTGAACGGATCTTGAATGACAAGACGAGCCTTTTGAGAAAGCTTTGAGCACGCCGGAACAAATGAATAGTGAGAAGTGAATTGTTATGAGGTACACCGGTATGAGAAGGCATTGAAATGAGGAAAGGGGTAAGATCAACAAAGCTTGACTTGAAACCACCGGAGAAGATAAAAGAAAGAAGAATGATGAACTAGAAGCTCCGTTAGTATCTTCATGAGAATCACCGGATAAGAACATTGAAGGAAAAGAATGGAGAGGCTTCACATCAATAAGATGGATACTCGATTAAGAAATCTGAGTCCTTGAAGAAAACAAGGGAGGGAGGGCGAGAAAACAAAGGCAACTTGGAGACGGATGAAACAAACACCGTTGAGAAGAACTGATACTTGATCTTGCGGTTGTTGAAATGATCGGATCCACTTGAAGAGAAACACACCGGTTGAAAAGAATTGACATGACAATCTCGATTATCAAGAAGGATTAGTATTCACATAGAGATATGAGAACACCGCTTAGGGAAGGTATGGAATCAACACTTGACATTGAAGCAACTCGAATACCACAACTCAAAACAAAACAAAGGATTGGCTTGCAGAATAAGCCGGAACAAACATATGATAGAGATTTCGTCCGAAGTTTTCGTGGTGGGGCCTACACGGGCTCGATCGTACAGCACCATCATGTACAAGGCAGCGCACATGACATACGAAGCGTCCCCGAGTCGGCATAGCCAAGGACTCTTTAAGACACAACAAGACCACTATAAATCCAACCGTGGATAGGCGGGCCACTAGACGTCGAACCCCAATTTCATATCATACATCTGTCGGAAAGATATCCTAAGAGCTACTTGAATTCCCACTTATAAACTCCCGAAATTTTCTGGTTATGCAATCAGGTGTATGGGATATAGGGGAAGCATAATATCTCACCCAAAACTAGCAAATCCTACATCCAGCTGTATCCATCCTTCAACACATAACCAAGAAACCTTCGGAAATCATCTACCTCAACCTTCGAAAAGCATCCGTTATACGAGTTATGGCAATACTCCCGAACTCCCGCCCCAGTACTGGGTGGCGTCGAGGTTATCTCACCAACGAACTGCATAAAAGAGATTTTCGATGTCGGCGTACTAAACTCAGGTATTCCGGAACTGCAACGATAAAATTGTGACGACAACACCTCGGAGCTCAACTCCCCGGGACACTGCCACAACCCCTAAATGACAGGAGGCACCAAGAACAATTTTCTCGTCACAAATCCATCGGAATGATTCCAAGATACCCGCGTGATCCTAAAAAAAATATAGTCAAATTTGAGAAGAGAAGAGTCAAAACTCCATGTCAGGATGCCTTACCAGAGCGATGAGGAGACTAGGGAGTAAAAAAGAATTCCTAAACTCTCCGATATATAATTCCTAAATGACTCAAAACTTTTTTTCTAGACTCAACTCAGCTGCTAAAAACGATCAAGCAATGGGGCTCCTAAGGTCGGGGAAGGCTCTGATTACCAACTTGTAACGCCCTCGATGCGGCTATAGCTCCCACGTGCCGAGGCACCACTTAGAGGCATTAACCGCATTGAAAGCAATATCGCAAGTTAGGCAATCTTCACAACATCCCATGTAATATAGATAATAAAAGGGGAGATACATAGTTGGCTTACACTCGCCACGTCAAGCAAAGTACATAAATAGCGTTACAACATTCAAACTCTCATGGCCCGACTACGGTGCCAAAATGAAAGATAAACCCAACATGCGACACGGTCCCGATCACCCCAACTGGGCACCAATACTGATCAACGGGGAAAGACACGTAGTAACGGCGTGAGTCCTTGTCGAACTCCCACGTGAGCTCAAGCGCGTCATCTGGAACGGAATCATCAGGCCCTGCACCTGGTTTGGAAGTAATCTGTGAGCCACAGGGACTCAGCAATCTCGCACCCTCGCGATCAAGACTATTTAAGCTTGTAGCTAAGGCAAGTTATAATATATGTGGAGCTGCGGCAAGCGACTAGCATTTATGGTGGCTAACCTGTTCGCAAAAGAGAGCGAGAAGAGGAGGCAAAGCGCGAGCAAGTAACTAGAGGTCAACCTGCGGCAAGCATTACTCCAACACCGTGTTCACTTCCCGGACTCCGCCGAGAAGAGACCATCACGGTAACTCACACAGTTGATTTATTTTAATTAAGTTAAGGTTCAAGTTATCTACAACCGGACATTAACAAATTCCCATCTGCCCATAACTGCGGGCACGGCTTTCGAAAGTTCAAATCCCTGCAGGGGAGTCCCAACTTAGCCCATGACAAGCTCTCACGGTCAACAAAGGAATAGACCTTCTCCCGAGACATTCCGATCAGACTCGGTATCCCGGTTCTACAAGACACTTCGACAAGTTAAAACAAATCCAGCGACACCGCCCCAATGTGCCGACAAATCCCGATAGAAGCTGCACATATCTCGTTTTCAGGGCACACTCAGATGAGACATCCTACGAGTAAAACCAACCCTCAAGTTGCCCCGAGGTGGCCCCGCAGTCTACTCGGTCGGACCAACACTCAGAGGAGCACTGGCCCGGGGGGTTTAAAATAAGATGACCCTCGGGCTCCGGAAACCCAAGGGAAAAAAGAGGCTAGGTGGAAAATGGTAAAACCAAGGTTGGGCATTGCTGGAAAAGCTTTAATCAAGGCGAACTATCAAGGGGTTCCCATTATAACCCAACCGCATAAGGAACGCAAAATCCGGGAACATAACACCGATATGACGGAAACTAGGGCGGCAAGAGTGGAACAAAACACTAGGCGAGAGGCTGAGCCTTCCACCCTTTACCAAGTATATAGATGCATTAGATAACAAGGCAATATAATGATATCCCAACAAGTAAATAATGTTCCAACAAGGAACGGTCTCCAATCTTCACCTGCAACTAGCAACGCTATAAGAGGGGCTGAGCAAAGCGGTAACATAGCCAATCAACGGTTTGCTAGGACATGGTGGGTTAGAGGTTTGACAAGGAAATTTGGGAGGCATGATGAGCAAGTGGTAGGCATCGTAGAATAGGCATAGCAAAAGAGCGAGCATCTAGCAAAGCAAAGATAGTAGTGATTTTGAGGGTATGATCATCTTGCCTGCACAGTTGTCAGAGTTGACTGGATCCTCGAAAGCAAACTCAACGGGATCATCGTTAGCGAACTCGTCTCCCGGCTCTACCCAAATAAGACAAACAAGCAACAAGTACACAATCAACCACGTGCAAGGATCAAACAATATGATGCAAAGATGGTATGCTATGCGGGATGCGATATGGGATGCATACGCAAGATTTGACAAGGAATGAATGAACCTGGCATCAACTTGGGAATCCAACTGTGCCACTGGAAAGATGAGATGAAATCGCTTGAAAACGATATAAAGAACACCGGAATCGGAGTTACGGTTTGGAAATGGCAACCAATTCAAATATGGCACCAGTCTGCGATATACAGCAAGTAGCCATGTAAATGCAACAAGATGAACAGGCTACAGCACCCAAACATGGCATCAAAATACATGGCAGGGATCCATTCATGATGCTTAACAAAAGACTAGCACTGAGCTACGGCCAATTCATCCATTAACAGGTTCAAACAAGCATGGCAAAAATGCATTTGGCAAACAAATTTCAGACTTAGTGAAATTAACACTTGTCTGGAATTTCAGATCAGGTAGCACACTTTGGAGCATGAAAACTATATGCTACAGGACCTTAACATGGCAAAGTAAAGCATGGCATGGAGCTACTCAAATAGCTTAATAAACGTCCCTTAGTGACCTTGAGCCAAAAGGGATCATAAAATACAATTGCGAGCATGTGAACATGGCAAAAACATAATCAGTTCTCAGACTTAGTGAAAACTGGAGCATGTAGAAATAGATATCAAGTAGGCATATTTACGAACTCGATGCACTCACTACAGAGAAAATCATGGCAATCTAAGCATACACCCATCAACAATACACAAAATACAAGCTAGGCATGGCAAGAACAAAAACATAGCATCCACGGATCAACTACAACATCCTCGGCAAATTCGCTAACAAGTAGACAATCTGCTCAGATTCACAAAATGACAAAAGTAGAGCCCGATTGACTCAAGCTAGGGTGCTCCATAATTGCAAACAAAGACATGGATGGATAGAGAACTACAAAATTAACAAAACATACTTACTGATCATCCTCAAAAGAGGCACGGATCACTAGGAAACAACATGAACATATGGCATATTGAGATAAACAGCTCAAGGACTTAGTGGAAATGCCAAGTCCCTGAAATCAGCATTAACGAATGAACCACTTTGCAAGCTTGTTCTAGTCACCACACACATCACAAAATACATGGGTTACACCTCTGGATAGATGGCAAAACATATAACAAAACTCATGTAGAGCTCAGGGGCATATCATGCACACATTAATCATGGCAAAAATGACAAATATCTAATTGGAGCAGCAGAGTTGACAATTATCTTAAATAGCATTCTTACAATAGCATTTCGGGCATCAAGACGAACTCAAATGAAAATGATGCAATGAGATGAAATGATGTGCTCTCTGAGGCGAACATTTTGATATGCTATATGCCCAATATGCAGCTACGGATGCAAAGTTACGATGCGATGAATATAGCCAAAATAATTACGGTTTTGGGCAAAAAGTCTAACCCGAGACGAATCTCAGATCTAGATCCGGCCGGCGCGCTTTACGAGGATCGCCAGAAATCACGCCGGAGACGGAGGAGGCCGGCCGTAGAGGAACTTGGGCGTGGAGGAGGAGGCCGGAGAGAGGCCGGGCGGCGGCGCGGCCGGCGGAGGAGCTCGCGGGACGGGGCGGCGCGCTGGCGACGGCTTGCGGCGCCGGGCGGCGTTGTCAGCGCACCGGCCGGCGCGGCGAGGCGATGGCCGGCGCGGGCGAGGTCGCCGCGCGGGAGGAAGGCGAGGCAGGCGGCGGCGCGGCGCTCGGGGTCG
>NC_041392.1:425168603-425176178 GCF_002162155.2 Triticum dicoccoides | reverse complement strand
CGGGAGGGCCCCGCCTGGGCCCCGGCGGGCCGGCGCGGCGATGTGGGGCGCCGCGGGCAGCGGCGAACTGGGCGGTGACACGTGGTGTCGGTGGGCGGGCCGGACACGTCCGTCGGCGGATTTTTTTGTCCGGCGGCGGCGGATGGAATGGATCTAGGGTTAGGGGATAGTGGAACCGCGAATTTCGGAGGGTGGTCTTTATATAGAGGTAGAGGGAGCTAGGAGTGTCCAAATGAGGTGCGGTTTTCGGCCACGCGATCATGATCGAACGCTCTAGATGATGGAGAGGGTTTTGGTGGGTTTTGGGCCAACTTGGAGGGGTGTTGGGCTGCAACACACACGAGGCCTTTTCGGTCCCTCGTTTAACCCTTGGAGCATTAAACGAAGTCCAAATGGTACGAAACTTGACAGGCGGTCTACCGGTAGTAAACCAAGGCCGCTTGGCAAGTCTCGGTCCAATCCAGAAATGTTTAATCCCACACACGAAAGAAAGGTAGAAATCACCACCAGAGGAGAACGGAGCGCCGGAATGCAAAACGGACAACGGGAAAAAGGCTCGGATGCATGAGACGAACATGTATGCAAATGCAATGCGCATGATGACATGATATGCAATGCATGACATGCAAGCAATGACAACGCAACAACAGCGAATAACTGGAGGACACCTGGCACATCGGTCTCGGGGCGTTACAACACTCCACCACTATGAGAGGATCTCGTCCCGAGATCTAGAATGGCACCGGAGGAACAACGGAAAAGAAAGAGAAGAGGTAAAGCTAAGTTGCTTCTTTGACAAATGAGTGAAACCACGAACCTTAAAAAGGTTATGCCATATCGAGAAAATAATACAACGGAGATGACGAAGTTGAAAACACTCCGTTAGAAAAGAGGGACAAGGAAGAACAGCTTTGGGCACTCCGGTTGAAAAGAGATGCAAGAAAAGATAAGTAGAAAAACTTTAAAAGGGGCACGACACTCCAGTTAAACGGATAAGCAAGGAGAAGAATATAATCTTTGACAAAACAAGATGATGGGTTTAAAAGAGCAACATCACGATGCCTCCGGAAGAAATGAGAGGATAGAATGAATGAACGGAGGAGAAAACAATATCTTCTACCTCGAATGAGCTTGAAAGCATCTTTATGAGAAGGGTCGAATGGAGTTGTTGGAACACCAACAACGATAGGATAAGCTTGAAATGGGCTTATGGAAAGCATCTCAAAATTATGAGGTGACAACCTGCCACTCACGGAAAAAGATTTGATTGATAAGAACAAGGAGACGAGAAGCTTATCTCCCCGGGAGGATAATGAAGAACTTGGGTCACTTATAATCACCATAATTAGCAACACTCCTTAGGGAAGGCTTTAAGGTGAAATATAGCCCAAGATAACTCCAATGACGAGATTAATGGATTTAAAATATCTCATTCTTAACAACATGTGAATCATGAAACATGAACTCAAATTATCAAGAATGACATAATACCACCTCCAATGATACGGAAGAAAGAATTGCACTCCGAATTACAATATGGAGAAAAGCTTGAGCTTCTTAGGAAAGAATCTCGATTAAAAAGTTGGAGAAGGAATTAAATCCTTGATGGACCATTATGTAGAACATCCATGAAGAACTCCGTTAAACAAAAGAATGATCAAACGGAAAGAAAGGGTAATTGAAAACACAAGGTGGAGCCTTGTAAAGATTTAGATAGATCTCCGTGATTACATAGTTGAAAGAGGTTGGAACCCCGGGAAAAAGATAAAATAAAACAAATGAAACCGAGAATTTGAAGGGCCTTCGGAATAAAGAATTAATCATTAGGATGAAACAAGAATAAGAATTATATTATGCTTATCCTTCACCAATTTAAATTGATGACAAGCAACGGATCGCATATGACTTATTCTCGTAGAAAGGATTAAGATAGATATAGCGCAAACGTGAGAAGGTTTTCAACGAACCACCGGTAGAATTGAAACCACGAATGAATTGATATGATAACAAGGTAAGAAGAATCTTGAACGAACCACCGTAAGCATTGAAAAGAGCGTATAAAACATGAAGACACACCGGGAAGGATTAGCAAATAAACGAAAATGCTTGAGAGAATTTAGATATAAGAGAACGAAGGGATCACGAGCCAATTAAAGATCACTTGAACAAAACACCGGTAGAATTTGGAGAATGATAGCTGAAAGCTGAGAATGAATAAATCTTAGATGATGGGCTCCGGATGAACAAACTGAAAAGGCTCCTGAATTGCTCCGGATGGATAAAAAGAATTCTCACAATCAAACAATTATGAGAGGATGACCTCGAATTAGAACCACGATTCTCTGAGAGAACGGATAAGATATGGAGGTAAAACTCTTCTTCGGTCTTCAAAATCCGAGAATGACGACGAGAACACCACCATGTATTTTTGAGATACTCCGGAAGAATCAAAAGCCAAGAGGTTGAGCCAACGATGAAAATAATTTGACAGATCTTGAAGAAGACATATGGATGATAAATCATTCTTACGTCAAACTTTGAAAGGAATTTGAGAATACCTCCAGGAAAATAAGAAGAGTCAGGTAAGATCCTAGGAAAAGACCTGTGGGTTAGGGCCCACTCAAAAGAAACACCGTTGAGGGATTTAAAAGAGATAATGCATCGGTTGAATTAAATGGCTTGAATGAGATAAACAACCTCGAAATAGGTTGAACGGATCTTGAATGACAAGACGAGCCTTTTGAGAAAGCTTTGAGCACGCCGGAACAAATGAATAGTGAGAAGTGAATTGTTATGAGGTACACCGGTATGAGAAGGCATTGAAATGAGGAAAGGGGTAAGATCAACAAAGCTTGACTTGAAACCACCGGAGAAGATAAAAGAAAGAAGAATGATGAACTAGAAGCTCCGTTAGTATCTTCATGAGAATCACCGGATAAGAACATTGAAGGAAAAGAATGGAGAGGCTTCACATCAATAAGATGGATACTCGATTAAGAAATCTGAGTCCTTGAAGAAAACAAGGGAGGGAGGGCGGGAAAACAAAGGCAACTTGGAGACGGATGAAACAAACACCATTGAGAAGAACTGATACTTGATCTTGCGGTTGTTGAAATGATCGGATCCACTTGAAGAGAAACACACTGGTTGAAAAGAATTGACATGACAATCTCGATTATCAAGAAGGATTAGTATTCACATAGAGATATGAGAACACCGCTTAGGGAAGGTATGGAATCAACACTTGACATTGAAGCAACTCGAATACCACAACTCAAAACAAAACAAAGGATTGGCTTGCAGAATAAGCCGGAACAAACATATGATAGAGATTTCGTCTGAAGTTTTCGTGGTGGGGCCTACACGGGCTCGATCGTACAGCACCATCATGTACAAGGCAGTGCACATGACATACGAAGCATCCCCGAGTCGGCATAGCCAAGGAATCTTTAAGACACAACAAGACCACTGTAAAACCAACCGTGAATAGGCGGACCACTAGATGTCGAACCCCAATTTCATATCATACATCTGTCGGAAAGATATCCTAAGAGCTACTTGAATTCCCACTTATAAACTCCCGAAATTTTCCGCTTATGGAATCAGGTGTTGGGGATACAGGGGAATTATAATATCTCACCCAAAACTAGCAAATCCTACATCCAGCTGTATCCATCCTTCAACACATAACCAAGAAACCTTCGGAAATCATCTACCTCAACCTTCGAAAAGCATCCGTTATACGAGTTATGGCAATACTCCTGAACTCCCGCCCCAGTACTGGGTGGCGTCGAGGTTACCTCACCAACGAACTGCATAAAAGAGATTTTCGATGTCGGCGTACTAAACTCAGGTATTCCAGAACTGCAACGATAAAATTGTGACGACAACACCTCGGAGCTCAACTCCCCGGGACACTGCCACAACCCCTAAATGACAGGAGGCACCAAGAACAATGTTCTCGTCACAAATCCATCGGAACGATTCCAAGATACCCGCGTGATCCTAAAAAAAATTAGTGAAATTTGAGAAGAGAAGAGTCAAAACTCTACGTCAGGATGCCTTACCAGAGCGATGAGGAGACTGGGGAGTAAAAAGAATTCCTAAACTCTCCGATATATAATTCCTAAATGACTCAAAACATTTTTTCTAGACTCAACTTGGATGCTAAAAACGATCAAGCAATGGGGCTCCTAAGGTCAGGGAAGGCTCTGATTACCAACTTGTAACGCCCTCGATGCGGCAATAGCTCCCACGTGTCGAGGCACGACTTAGAGGCATAACCGCATTGAAAGCAATGTCGCAAGTTAGGCAATCTTCACAACATCCCATGTAATATAGATAATAAAAGGGGAGATACCTAGTTGACTTACACTCGCCACGTCAATCAAAGTACATAAATAGCATTACAACATTCAAACTCTCATGGCCCGACTACGGCGCCAAAATTAAAGATAAACCCAACATGCGACACGGTCCCGATCACCCCAACTGGGCACCACTACTGATCAACAGGGAAAGACACGTAGTAACGGCATGAGTCCTCGTCGAACTCCCACTTGAGCTCAAGCGCGTCATCTGGAACGGAATCATCAGGCCCTACATCTGGTTTGGAAGTAATCTGTGAGCCACAGGGACTCAACAATCTCGCACCCTCGCGATCAAGACTATTTAAGCTTGTAGGTAAGGCAAGGTATAATATATGTGGAGCTGCGGCAAGCGACTAGCATTTATGGTGGCTAACCTGTTCGCAAAAGAGAGCGAGAAGAGGAGGCAAAGCGCGAGCGAGTAACTAGAGGGCAACCTGCGGCAAGCATTACTCCAACACCGTGTTCACTTCCCGGACTCCGCCGAGAAGAGATAATCACGGTAACTCACACAGTTGATTCATTTTAATTAAGTTAACGTTCAAGTTATCTACAACCGGACATTAACAAATTCCCATCTGCCCATAACTGCGGGCACGGCTTTCGAAAGTTCAAATCCCTGCAGGGGAGTCCCAACTTAGCCCATGACAAGCTCTCACGGTCAATGAAGGAATAGACCTTCTCCCGAGACATTCCGATCAGATTCAGTATCCCGGTTCTACAAGACACTTCGACAAGTTAAAACAAATCCAGTGACACCGCCCGAATGTGCTGACAAATGCCGATAGGATCTGCACATATCTCGTTCTCAGGGCATACTCAGATGAGACATCCTACAAGTAAAACCAACCCTCAAGTTGCCCCGAGGTGGCCTCGCAGTCTACTCGGTCGGACCAACACTCAGAGGAGCACTGGCCCGGGGGGGTTTAAAATAAGATGACCCTCGGGCTCCGGAAACCCAAGGGAAAAAAGAGGCTAGGTGGAAAATGGTAAAACCAAGGTTGGGCATTGCTGGAAAATCTTTAATCAAGGCGAACTATCAAGGGGTTCCCATTATAACCCAACCGCATAAGGAACGCAAAATCCGGGAACATAACACCGATATGACGGAAACTAGGGCGGCAAGAGTGGAACAAAACACTAGGCGAGAGGCTGAGCCTTCCACCCTTTACCAAGTATATAGATGCATTAGATAACAAGGCAATATAATGATATCCCAACAAGTAAATAATGTTCCAACAAGGAACGGTCTCCAATCTTCACCTGCAACTAGCAACGCTATAAGAGGGGCTGAGCAAAGCGGTAACATAGCCAATCAACGGAGGTTTGACAAGGAAATTTGGGAGGCATGATGAGCAAGTGGTAGGCATCGTAGAATAGGCATAGCAAAAGAGCGAGCATCTAGCAAAGCAAAGATAGTAGTGATTTTGAGGGTATGATCATCTTGCCTGCACAGTTGTCAAAGTTGACTGGATCCTCGAAAGCAAACTCAACGGGATCCTCGTTAGCGAACTCGTCTCCCGGCTCTACCCAAACAAGACAAACAAGCAACAAGTACACAATCAACCACGTGCAAGGATCAAACAATATGATGCAAAGATGGTATGCTATGCGGGATGCGATATGGGATGCATATGCAAGATTTGACAAGAAATGAATGTACCTGGCATCAAATTGGGAATCCAAGTGTGCCACTGGAAATATGAGATGAAATCGCTTGAAAACGATATAAAGAACACCGGAATTGGAGTTACGGTTTGGAAATGGCAACCAATTCAAATATGGCACCGGTCTGCGATATACAACAAGTAGCCATCTAAATGCAACAAGATGAACATGCTACAGCACCCAAACATGGCATCAAAATACATGGCAGGGATCCGTTCATGATGCTTAACAAAAGACTAGCACCGAGCTATGGCCAATTCATCCATTAACAGGTTCAAACAAGCATGGCAAAAATGCATTTGGCAAACAAATTTCAGACTTTGTGAAATTAACACTTGTCTGGAATTTCAGATCAGGTAGCACACTTTGGAGCATGAAAACTATATGCTACAGGACATTAACATGGCAAAGTAAAGCATGGCATGGAGATACTCAAAGAGCTTAACAAACGTCCCTTAGTGACCTTGAGCCAAAAGGGATCAGAAAATACAATTGCGAGCATGTGAACATGGCAAAAACATAATCAGTTCTCAGACTTAGTGAAAACTGGAGCATGGAGAAACAGATATCAAGTAGGCATGTTTACGAGCTCGATGCACTCACTACAGAGCAAGTCATGGAAATATAACCATACACCCATCAAGAATACACAAAATACAAGCTAGGCATGGCAAGAACAAAAACATAGCATGCACGGATCAACTACAACATCCTCGGCAAAATCGCTAACAAGTAGACAATTTGCCCAGATTCACAAAATGACAAAAGTAGAGCCCGATTGACTCAAGCTAGGGTGCTCCATAATTGCAAACAAAGACATGGATGGATAGAGAACTACAAGATTAATAAAACATCCTTACTAATCATCCTCAAAAGAGCACGGATCACTAGGAAACAACATGAACATATGGCATATTGAGATAAACAACTCAAGGACTTAGTGGAAATGCCAAGTCCCTGAAATCAGCATTAACGAATGCACCACTTTGCAAGCTTGTTCTAGTCACCACACACATCAAAAAATACATGGGTTGCACCTCTGGATAGATGGCAAAACATATAACAAAACTCATGTAGAGCTCAGGGCCATACCATGCACACATTAATCATGGCAAAAATGACAAATATCTAATTGGAGCAGCAGATCTGACAATTATCTCAAATAGCATTCTTACAACAGCATTTTGGGCTACAAGATGAACTCAAATTAAAATGATGCACTGAGATGAAATGATTTGCTCTATGAGACGAACATTTTGATATGCTATATGCCCAAAACGGAGCTACGGATGCAAAGTTACGATGCGATGAACATAGCTAAAATAATTAGGGTTTTGGGCAAAAAGTCAACCCGAGACGAATCTCAGATCTAGATCCGGCCGGCGCGCTTTACGAGGTTCGCCGGAAATCACGCCGGAGCCGGAGGAGGCCGGCCGTAGAGGTACTTGGGCATGGAGGAGGAGGCCGGAGAGAGGCCGGGCGGCAGCGCGGCCGGCGGAGTAGCTCGCGGGACGGGGCGGCGCGCCCGCGACGGCTTGCG
>NC_041392.1:425140508-425168101 GCF_002162155.2 Triticum dicoccoides | reverse complement strand
GGAGGAAGACGAGGCAGGCGGCGGCGCGGCGCTCGGGGTCGCTCCGGGCCGGGAGGGCCCTGGCGGGCCGGCGCAGCGATGTGGGGCACCGCGGGCTGCGGCGAACTGGGCGGTGACACGTGGCGTCGGTGGGCGGGCCGGACACGTCCGTCGGCGGATTTTTTTGTCCGGCGGCGGCGGATGGAATGGATCTAGGGTTAGGGGAGAGTGGAACCGCGAATTTTGGAGGGTGGTCTTTATATAGAGGTAGAGGGAGCTAGGAGTGTCCAAATGAGGTGCGGTTTTCGGCCACGCGATCGTGATCGAACGCTCTAGATGATGGAGAGGGTTTTGGTGGGTCTTGGGCCAACTTAGAGGGGTGTTGAGCTGCAACACACACGAGGCCTTTTCGGTCCCTCGGTTAACCGTTGGAGCATCAAATGAAGTCCAAATGGTACGAAACTTGACAGGCGGTCTACCGGTAGTAAACCAAGGACGCTTGGCAAGTCTCGGTCCAATCTAGAAATGTTTAATCCCCACACATGAAAGAAAGGTAGAAATGACCACCGGAGGAGAACGGAGCGCCGGAATGCAAAACGGACAACGGGAAAAAGGCTCGGATGCATGAGACGAACATGTATGCAAATGCAATGCGCATGATGACATGATATGCAATGCATGACATGAAAGCAATGACAACGCAACAACAGCGAATAACTAGAGGACACCTGGCACATCGTTCTCGGGGCGCTACAATCTCCCACGTGTCGGGGCACGACTTAGAGGCATAGCCGCATGGTAGTTTTGTCGCAAGAGGGGTAATCTTCACACAATGCCATGTACTGAATAAGAAAGGGATAAAGAGTTGGCTTACAATTGCCACTTCACAAAAATAACAAGTTAAACATACATCATCCAGAATGCAATCAAGGTCCGACTATGGAACCAAAATAAAAGAAGAAAACCCCAAATGCTAGATCCCCGATCGTCCCAACTGGGCACCACTACTGATCAACTAGAAAAGATACAAAGCAACGATCAGGATCTTCAACGAGCTCCCACTTGAGCTTGCTTGCGTCACATGCACCGGTATCATCGACACCTGCAACTATTTGGAAGTATTCGTGAGTCACGAGGAATCAGCAATCTCACACCCGCGAGATCAAGACTATTTAAGCTTATGGGTAGGAAAGGGGTAATGGGGTGGAGCTGCAGCAAGCACTAAGCATATATGGTGGCTGACATACGCAAATAAGAGCGAGAAGAGAAGCAACGCAACGGTCATGAAGCTAGAAGTGATCCTGAAACTACTTATGCACAACCATAACACAAGAACCGTGTTCACTTCCCAGACTCTACCGACAAGAGACCATCACGGCTACACACGCGGTTGATGCATTTTAATTAAGTCAAGTGTCAAGTTCTCTACAACCGGACATTAACAAATTCCCATCTGCCACATAACCGCGGGCATGGCTTTCGAAAGTTTAAACCCTGCAGGGGTGTCCCAACTTAGCCTGTCACAAGCTCTCACGGTCAACGAAGGATATGCCTTCTCCCGGGAAGACCCGATCAGTCTCAAAATCCCGGTTACAAGACATTTCGACAATGGTAAAACAAGACCAGCAAAGCCACCCGATGTTCCAATAATTCCAATAGGAGTCGCACGTATCTCGTTCTCAGGGCAACATCGGATGAGACTAGCTATGAGTAAAACCAGCCCTCAAGTTTCCCCGAGGTGGCTCCGCATGCAGCTCGGTTCTGACCAACACTTAGAGAAGCACTGGCCCGGGGGGGTTAAAATAAAGATGACCCTCGGGTTGGCCGACCCAAGGGAAGGGTAATAGGTTGTTAGGCAAATGTAAAACCAAGGTTGGGCATTGCTGGAGGAGTTTTATTCAAAGCGAACTATCAAGTGTTTCCCATAACACCCAACCGCGTAAGGAACACAAAATCAAGGAACATAACACTGGTATGACGGAAACTAGGGCGGCAAGAGTGGAACAAAACACCAGGCATAAGGCTGAGCCTTCCACCCTTTACCAAGTGTATAGATGCATTAATTAAAATAAGAGGTATTGTGATATCCCAACATATCCATGTCCCAACATGGAACAAACTTCAACTTCACCTGCAACTAACAACACTATAAGAGGGGCTGAGCAAGAGCGGTAACATAGCCAAACAACGATTTCCTAGGAAGATGGGTTAGAGGCTATCATGGAAATATGGGAGGCATGATATAACAAGTGGTAGGTAGCGCGACATAGCGATAGAGCAAACAACTAGCAAGCAAAGATAGAAGTGATTTCGAGGGTATGGTCATCTTGCCTGAGATCCCGCAAGAAAGAAGAACGAGTCCATGAAGAAGACAAACGGACATAGTCGAACGAATCCTCACAACTCCGGAACGAAACTGAAGCTAACGAGAGAAGCAACCCGGAAAGAAGAAAACAACATAGTAAACAACCATCACATAAGAATGGCATGATGCGCAAACAAGTATGATGCATGTCCGGCTTAAAGAGGCATGGCATGGCAATATGCACAAACGATACTACAAATTAAGTGGAGCTCAATATGCAATGAGTTGCATATTAATGAAACACCACATTCAAACATTTAGTTCACTCTCATTTATGTACGCAAAAATATTCAATGTTATTAAACATGGGAAGAGGTGAAGCATAATAAAACTACCTATCTAGGCAAGTTTAAATGAGGCCAGAACAACAAGCAACAAGTCCGAAAAATCCTCATGTGCATATTTTAGATTTGGTACTGTTCTGTCCTAAAGCATATTTTATAGTTGTTAAACATGCAAAGTAATGCTACCATGTTAAACTAGGCATTTTTCTACCCCATTTACATATAAAGTTTATTTAAATCTGAGCTACGGTTAATTAGTTATGAAATAAAACATTTTAGCATGGCATTTAAGAAAATTAAACACAAACAACATTTTAAACATTTTTAACATGGATGAAAGTGGCATATTATGAAACTAGACGAAAATCTAAGCATTTTTCATATGTAATTTATTTTAATCCGATGCACGGTTTGAGAGTTATTAAATGCATGATGCTTGGGTTTTTTTTTGTAAAACTGCTAAACACCTAGAAATAGCTAAAACCGCAGACACTGGAAAAAACATGGCATGGGCCGAATCTAAAGCATGTTGGGCCAACAGTAGGAAAAAAAAGGAGGGGCGCTGGGGAGCTCACCAGTGGGCCAGGCCTAGCTGACAGAGGATGTCAGCGGCGCTGGGCCGGGGAAGCGGTGCTGGGCCGCGGCTGGAGAGGATGTCGGCCCACACGCTGACCAACAGTCAACGCGACCACGAGCCGGTGAGCGGGACAAGCCCCTCTGCTCGACCCCGAGCCGGAGCATGGCGGCGGCGCCACCGGCTGCGGCTGGGTCTCCGGCGAGGCGCGAGGACAGCGGGGAGGCCGGGAACGGGCAGGACGACGGCGGGGCAACCAGATCCGGAGGCCATGGGGACCCTGTTCATGGCGGGAGAGAGAGAGATGTTAGAGGAAGGAGGAGAAGGAGGCAGCCAGGGCAGGAGGAGCAGGGTGGCAGGGTCCGGCCTGGGAGGTCCTCCGTCGGAGCTCGACGGCGATGAGGTCGCCGGTGGCGGGGTCGGCGAGGCGGCGGCGCTGGAGAGGAGGCCGAGGCGATCGGCGGCGGCTCGGGAACAGCGAGGTGCAGGAGGGAGGCGGCGGTGCTCGCGCGGGCCTCGTAGCCCAGATCAGGGCCCGGGCGGGCCTAGCACGGGCCTGGCAGCGTGGGACGGTGGGAGGTGGCGGTTGCGGAGTGGAGGAAGCTGGCGGCGGCATAGTTCTCGAGGAAAACACTAGGGTTTCCAGATGAGGAAGGCTAGGGCGTCCATATATAGCAGGTTTCCTAGGGTTTGAGGTCTAGGGGGTTTTGCACCCTCCGATGCCGATCGGACAACACCGGTTGCAAGGGGGGTTAGATGGGTTTAGCTGGGCTGGATTAGGGGGATGTGAAGAGTGGGTTGAGTTGAGAGGAGAGAGACGGAAATGCACCCCGGCAAGGTTTTCGGAGACCAAAAACGTCCGAAGATAGACCGGCTATACTGCCACTATAGTTATCCGTTGGGGCGTCAAACGGACTCCGAATGCGATGAAACTTGGCAGGCAGTCTACCTACAGCATAACACCGCATGCCAACTTTCAACCCATTCCGAGAACATTTTCCGACCACTTATAAAATACTATTTCGGGTGTGCCGCGGGCATGTGCAAGTGTGTCTGGGCTTAGAATGGACAACGGAAAGAACGGGGAGACCGCGACGGATGCAAGTTTTGAAAACATGCAGATGCAATGCGGATGATGACATGGCAAGATACAACATGCAAGCGAATGGCAAGGCAACAACGGCGAATAAGTGGGAGACACCTGGCGCATCGGTCTTGGGGCGTCACAGAAGTGAACAACTGCTTGATAACCCACAAGTATAGGGGATCGCAACAGTTTTCAATAAGTAAGAGTGTCGAACCCAATGAGGAGCTAAAGGCAGAACAAATATTTCCTCAAGTTCTATCGACCACCGATACAACTCTACGCACGCTTGATGTTCGCTTTACCTAGAACAAGTATGAAACTAGAAGTACTTTGTAGGTGTTGTTGGATAGGTTTGCAAGATAATAAAGATTACGTAAATAAAAAGTAGGGGCTGTTGTAAGTAAAAAAGCAATAAAGTAAATATAGCGAGTGTGGAAAAGTGGTGGTAGGAGTTGCGAAATTTCTCCTTAAGCAATTGACTACTTTACTAGACCGATAGCAAGTATTATGTGGGAGAGGCCACTGCTAGCATGTCATCCCTGACATGGAATTCTATGCACTTATGATTGGAACTATTAGCAAGCATCCGCAACTACTAATGTTCATTAAGGTAAAACAGAACCATAGCATTAAGATATATTGGTCCCCCTTCAATCCCGTATGCATCAATTTCTATGCTAGGTTGAAGCTTCTGTAACTCTTGCCCTCCAATACATAGTCCTATCAACATACAACTAACCCTAGGGTGTGATCCACGCGCGCACTCATTTGATGGGCACCAAAGGACAGAAACATAACCACAAGCAAATTAAATCAATCATAGCAATTCATCAACCACCGATAGGACAACGAAAATCTACTTAGACATCATAGGATGGCAACACATCATTGGATAATAATATGAAGCATAAAGCACCATGTTCAAGTAGAGGGTACAGCGGGTTGCGGGAGAGTGGACCGCTGTAGATAGAGGGGGGAAGGTGATGGAGATGTTGGTGAAGATGGCGGAGGTGTTGGTGAAGATCGCGGTGATGATGATGGCCACGGCAGCGTTCTGGCGCCACCGGAAGAGAAGGGGAGCGGGGGCCCCTTCGTCTTCTTCTTCCTTGGAGAAGGATTTCCCCTCTGGTCCTTGGCCTCCATGGCATGGGAGGGGCAAGAGCCCCTTCGAGATTGGATCTGTCTCTCTGTCTCTCTCTGTTTCTGCGTTCTGTTCTGCTGCCCTTTCACCGTTTCGTATATATATGGAGATCCATAACTCCGATTGGACCGAAACCTTCGCCGTGATTTTTTTTACCAAAAATTAGCTTTCTTGCGGCCGAAGAAGGGCATCGACCGCCTTACAGGTGGACCACGAGGGTCGGGGGCACGCCTAGGAGGGTGGAGCGCGCCCCCCTACCTCGTGCCCACCTCAGACACCGTTTCACGTTGATCTTTCTCCCAGATTTTCCAAATATTCCAAAAATAAGCTCCGTCCGTTTTTGTCCTGTTTGGATTCCGTTTGATATGGATATTCTGCAAAACATAAAACATGCAACAGACAGGAACTGGCACTGGGCACTGGATCAATATGTTAGTCCCAAAAATAATATAAAAAGTTGCCAAAAGTATATGAAAGTTGTAGAATATTGGCATGGAACAATCAAAAATTATAGATACGACAGAGACATATCAGCATCCCCAAGCTTAATTCATGCTCATCCTCGAGTAGGTAAATGATAAAAAAAGTTATTTTTTGATGTGGAATGCTACCTAGCATAATCTTGATCGCATATCTAATCCTGGCATGAATATTAAGACACGAGTGATTCAAAGCAATAGTCTATCATTTGACATAAAAACAATAATACTTCAAGCCCACTAATAAAGCAATCATGTCTTTTCAAAATAACAAGGCCGAAGAAAGTTATCCCTACAAAATCATATAGTCTGGCTATGCTCCATCTTCACCACATAAAATATTCACATCATGCACAACCTCGATGACAAGCCGAACAACTGGTTCATACTTTTTAACGCACTTCAGCATTTTCAACCGTCACGCAATACCTGAGCGTGAGCCATGGATATAGCACTATAGGTGGAATAGAATGGTGGTTGTGGGGAAGAAAAAAAGGAGAAGATAGTCTCACATCAACTAGGCGTATCAATGGGCTATGGAGATGCCCATCAATGGATATCAATGTGAGTGAGTAGGGATTGCCATGCAACGGATGCACTAAGAGCTATAAGTGTATGAAAGCTCATACTGAAAACTAAGTGGGTGTGCATCCAACTTGCTTGCTCATGAAGACCTCGGGCGTTTGAGGAAGCCCATCATCGGAATATACAAGCCAAGTTCTATAATGAAAAATTCCCACTAGTATATGAAAGTGATAGCTCAAGAGACTCTCTATATGAAGAACATGGTGCTACTTTGAAGCACAAGTGTGGTAAAAGGATAGTAACATTGCCCCTTCTCTCTTTTTCTCTCATTTTTTAGGGCCTTCTCTTTTTTTGTCCTTTCTCTTTTTTTTCTTTTTTTTCGTGTGGAGTCTCATCCCGACTTGTGGGGGAATCATAGTCTCCATCATCCTTTCCTCACTGGGGCAATGCTCTAGTAATGATCATCATCACACTTTTATTTACTTACAACTCGATATTACAACTCAATATCTAGAACAAAGATATGACTCTATATGAATGCCTCTGGCGGTGTACCGGGATGTGCAATGATCTAGCGTAGCAATGACATCAAAAAATGGACAAGCCATGAAAACATCATGCTAGCTATCTTACGATCATCCAAAGCAATATGACAATGAATGCTCAAGTCATGTATATGATGATGATGGAAGTTGCATGGCAATATATCTCGGAATGGCTATGGAAATGCCATGATAGGTAGGTATGGTGGCTGTTTTGAGGAGAAAGTATATGGTGGGTTTATGGTACCGGCGAAAGTTGCGCGATACTAGAGAGGCTAGCAATGATGGAAGGGTGAGAGTGCGTATAATCCATGGACTCAACATTAGTCATAAAGAACTCACATACTTATTGCAAAAGTTTATTAGCCCTCGAAGCAAAGTACTACTACGCATGCCCCTAGGGGGATAGATTGGGAGGAAAAGACCATCGCTCGTCCCCGACCGCCACTCATAAGGAAGATAATCAATAAATACCTCATGCTCCGACTTCGTTACATAACGGTTCACCATACGTGCATGCTACGGGAATCACAAACCTCAACACAAGTATTTCTACTAATCCACAACTACGCACTAGCATGACTCTAATATCACCATCTTTATATCGCAAAACTATTGCAAGCAATCAAACATATCATATTCAGTGATCTACAAGTTTATGTAGGATTTTATGACTAACCATGTGAATGACCAGTTTGTTGGGGAACGTAGCAAAAATTCAAAATTTTCTTACGTGTCACCAAGATCTATCTATGGAGAAACCAGCAACGAGGGGAAGGAGAGTGTATCTACATACCCTTGTAGATTGCTAAGCGGAAGCGTTCAAGAGAACGGGGTTTAAGGAGTCGTACTCGTCGTGATCCAAATCACCGGAGATCCTAGTGCCGAACGGACGGCACCTCCGCGTTCAACACACGTACAGCCCGACGACGTCTCCCATGCCTTGATCCAACAAGGAGAGAGGGAGAGGTTGAGGAAGACTCCATCCAGCAGTAGCACAACGGCGTGGTGATGGTGGAGGAGCGTGGTACTCCAGCAGGGCTTCGCCAAGCACCGCAAGAGACGAGGAGGAAGAGGGGTAGGGCTGCGCCAAGAAGGAGAGGAACTCGTGTGTCTTGCAGCCTCCAATACCTCAAGTATATATAGGGGAAGGGGAGGGGCTGCGCCCCCACCTAGGGTTCCCTCCCTAGGGGTGGCGGCAGCCCCCCAGATCCCATCTAGGTGGCGGCCACAAGGGGGAGAGGGGGAGGCGCACCTGGGGTGGGCCTTAGGGCCCATCTGCCCTAGGGTTTGCCCCCCTTCCCTCTTGGAGGCGCCTTGGGCCTTGGTGGGGGGGCGCACCAGCCCACCTGGGGCTGGTCCCCTCCCACACTTGGCCCATGCAGCCCTCCGGGGCTGGTGGCCCCACTTGGTGGACCCCCGGACCCCTCCGGTGGTCCCGGTACACTACCGGTAAAACCCGAAACTTTTCCGCTGACCAAAACAGGACTTCCTATATATAAATCTTTACCTACGGACCATTCCGGAACTCCTTGTGATGTCCGGGATCTCATCCGGGACTCCGAACAACATTCGGTAACCACGTATATCTATTCCCTATAACCCTAGCGTCATCGAACCTTAAGTGTGTAGACCCTACGGGTTCGGGAACCATGCAGACATGACCGAGACGTTCACCGGTCAATAACCAACAGCGGGATCTGGATACCCATGTTGGTTCCTACATGTTCCACGATGATCTCATAGGATGAACCACGATGTCGAGGATTCGATCAATCCCGTATACAATTCCCTTTGTCTATCGGTATTGTACTTGCCCGAGATTCGATCATCGGTATCCCGATACCTTGTTCAATCTCGTTACCGGCAAGTCTCTTTTACGTTCCGTAACACATCATCCCGTGATCAACTCCTTGATCACATTATGCACATTATGGTGATGTCCTACTGAGTGGGCCCAGAGATACCTCTCCGTTTACACGGAGTGACAAATCCCAGTCTCGATTTGTGCCAACCCAACAGACACTTTCGGAGATACCTGTAGTGTACCTTTATAGCCACCCAGTTATGTTGTGACGTTTGGCACACCCAAAGTATTCCTACGGTATCCGGGAGTTGCACAATCTCATGGTCTAAGGAAATGATACTTGACATTAGAAAAGCTTTAGCATACGAACTACACGATCTTTTTGCTAGGCTTAGGATTGGGTCTTGTCCATCACATCATTCTCCCAATGATGTGATATCGTTATGAACGACATCCAATGTCCATGGTCATGAATCCGTAACCATCTATTGATCAACGAGCTAGTCAACTAGAGGCTTACTAGGGACATGGTGTTGTCTATGTATCCACACATGTATCTGAGTTTCCTATCAATACAATTCTAGCATGGATAATAAACGATTATCATGAACAAGGAAATATAATAATAACTAATTTATTATTGCCTCTAGGGCATATTTCCAACAGTCTCCCACTTGCACTAGAGTCAATAATCTAGTTCACATCGCCATGTGATTAACACTCACAGGTCACATCGCCATGTGACCAACATCCAAAGAGTTTACTAGTGTCACTAAACTTGTTCACATCATCATGTGATTAAGGCTCAATGAGTTCTGGGGTTTGATCATGTTTTGCTTGTGAGAGAGGTTTTTGTCAACGGGTCTGCAACAATCAGATCTGTATGTACTTTGCAAATCTCTAGGTCATATTATAAATGCTGCTTCCACGCTCCACTTGGAGCTATTCCAAATGGTTGCTCCACTATACGTATCCGGTTTGCTACTCAGAGTCATTCAGATAGGTGTTAAAGCTTGCATCGATGTAACCCTTTACGCCGAACTCTTTATCACCTCCATAATCGAGAAACATGTCCTTATTACTCCAAGGACAATTTTTGACTGCTATCTAGTGATCCACTCCTGGATCACCTTTGTACCCTCTTGCCAGACATGTGGCAAGGCACACATCAGGTGTGGTACTTAGCATGGCATACCGTATAGAGCCTATGACAAAAGCATAAGGGACGACCTTCGTCCTTCCTCTTTCTTCTGCCGTGGTCGAGCTTTAAGTCTTAACTTCATACCTTACAACTCAGGCAAGAACTCCTTCTTTGGCTGATCCATCTTGAACACCTTCAAGATCATGTCAAGGTATGTGCTCATTTGAAAGTACCATTAAGCGTTTTTGATCTATCCTTATAGATCTTGATGCTTAATGTTCAAGTAGCTTAATCCAGGTTTTCCATTGAAAAACACCTTTCAAATGACCCTATATGCTTTCCAGAAATTCTACGTCATTTCTGATCCACAATATGTCAAAAACATATACTCATCAGAAATTCTATAGTGCTCCCACTCACTTCTTTGGAAATACAACTTTCTCATAAACTTTGTATACACCCAAAATCTTTGATCGTCTCATCAAAGCATACATTCCAACTCCGAGATGCTTACTCCAGTCCTTAGAAGGATTGCTGGAGCTTTGCATACTCATTAGCATCTTTCAGGATTGACAAAACCTTCCGGTTGTATCACATACAACCTTTCCTCAAGAAAATTGTCGAGGAAACAATGTTTTGACATCCTATCTGCAAGATTTCATAAATAATGCAGTAATCGCTAATATAATTCCAACAGACTCTTAGCATCGCTACGAGTGAGAAAGTCTCATCATAGTCAACTCCTTGAACTTGTCGGAAAAAATCTTAATGACAAGTCGAGCTTTCTTAATGGTGATACTTACCATCATTGTCTGTCTTCCTTTTAAAATCCATATGTACTTAATAGCCTTACGACCATCGAGCCGTTCTGCCAAAGTCTACACTTTGTTTTCATACATGGATCCTCTCTCGGATTTTATGGCCTCGAGCCATTTATCGGATCCGGGCCCACCATCGCTTCTCCATGGCTCGTAGGTTCATTGTTGTCTAGCAACATGACTTCCAAGACAGGATTACGTACCACTCTGAAGTAGTACGCATCCTTGTCATCCCACGAGGTTTGGTAGTGACTTGATCTGAAGTTTCATGATCACTATCATAAGCTTCCACTTCAATTGGTGTAGGTGCCACAGGAACAACTTCCTGTGCCCTGCCACACACTAGTTGAAGAGACAGTTTAACAACCTTATCAAGTCTCCACCATCCTCCCACTCAATTCTTTCGAGAGAAACTTTTTCTCGAGAAAGGACCCGATTCTAGAAACAATCCCTTATTGCTTTCGAATCTGAGACAGGAGGTATACCCAACTGTTTTGGGTGTCCTATGAAGATGCATTTATCCGCTTTGGGTTCGAGCTTATCAGCCTGAAACTTTTTTCACATAAGCGTCGCAGCCCCAAACTTTTAAGAAATGACAACTTAGGTTTCTCTAAACCATAGTTCATATGGTGTCATCTCATCGGAATTACGCGGTGCCCTATTTAAAGTGAATGCGGTTGTCTCTAATGCCTAACCCATGAACTATCGTGGTAATTCGATAAGAGACATCATGGTATGCATCATATCCAATAGGGTGCAGTTATGATGTTCGGACACACCATCACACTATGGTGTTCCAGACTGTATTAGTTGTGAAACAATTTCCACAATGTCTTAATTATGTGCCAAACTCGTAATTCAGATATTCATCTCTATGATCATATCATAGATATTTTATCCTCTTGTCACGACGATCTTTCAACTTCACCCTGAAATTACTTGAACCTTTCAATAATTCAGACTCGTGATTCATCAAGTAAATATACTCAACATCTACTCAAATCATCTGTGAAGTAAGAACATAACTATATCCACTACATGCCTCAGCACTCATTGGACTGCACACATCAAAATGTATTACTTCCAACAAGTTGCTTTCTAGTTCCATTTTACTGAAAACAAGGCTTTCAGTCATCTTGCCCATGTGCTATGATTTGCATGTCTCAAGTGATTCAAAATCAAGTGAGTCCAAATGGTCCATTTGCATGGAGTTTCTTCATGCATATACACCAATAGACATGGTTCGCATGTCTCAAACTTTTCAAAAACGAGTGAGCCCAAAGATCCATCAACATGGAGCTTCTTCATGCGTTTTATACCGATATGACTTATGTGGCAGTGCCACAAGTAGGTGGTACTATCATTACTATCTTTTGGCATGAACATGTGTATCACTACGATCGAGATTCAATAAACCATTCATTTTAGGTGTAAAACCATTGAAGGTATTATTCAAATAAACAGAGTAATCATTATTCTCCTTAAATGAATAACCGTATTGCGATAGACATAATCCAATCATGTCTATGCTCAACACAAACACCAATCTCGATGGTAGAGGGAGCGTACGATATTTGATCAACCGTGGAAATACTTCCAACACATATCGTCATCTCACCTTTAGCTAGTCTCCGTTTATTCCGTAGCTTTTATTTCGAGTTACTAACACTTAGCAACCGAACCGGTATCTAATACCCTGGTGCTACTAGGAGTACTAGTAAAGTACACATTAACACAATGTATATCCAATATACTTCTATCGACTTTGCCAGCCTTCTCATCTACCAAGTATCTAGGGTAATTCTGCTCTAGTGGTTGTTCCCTTTATTACAGAAGCACTTAGTCTCGGGCTTGGGTTCAACTTTGGGTTTCTTCACTAGAACAGCAACTGATTTGTTGTTCCATGAAGTATCCCTTTCTTGCCCTTGCCCTTCTTGAAACTAGTGGTTTCACCAACCATCAACAATTGATGCTCCTTCTTTATTTCTACAAACATCATGAATATCTCAAGGATCATCATATATGTCCCTGATATATTATAGTTCATCACGAAGCTCTAGCAGCTTGGTGGTAATGACTTTGGAGAAACATCACTATCTCATCTGGAAGATCAACTCCCACTCGATTCAAATGATTGTTGTACTCAGACAATCTGAGCACAAGCTCAACAATTGAGCTTTTCTCCCTTAGTTTGTGGGCTAAGAAAATCGTCGGAGGTCTTATACCTCTTTACGTGGGCACGAGCCTGAAATCCCAATTTCAGCCCTCGAAACATCTCATATGTTTCGCGACGTTTCAAAAACGTCTTCGGTGCCTCAATTCTAAACCGTTTAACTGAACTATCACGTAGTTATCAAAATGTGTATGTCAGATGTTCGCAACATCCACAGACGACGTTCGAGGTTCAGCACACTGAGCGGTGCATTAAGGACATAAGCCTTCTATGAAGCAATGAGGACAATCCTCAGTTTACGGACCTAGTCCGCATAATTGCTACTATCAACTTTCAACTAAATTTTCTCTAGGAACATATCTAAACAGTAGAACTAAAGCGCGAGCTTCGACATAATTTGCGAAGACCTTTTGACTATGTTCAGGATAATTAAGTTCATCTTATGAACTCCCACTCAGATAGACATCCCTCTAGTCATCTAAGTGATTACATGATCCGAGTCAACTAGGCCGTGTCTGATCATCACGTGAGACGGACTAGTCATCATCGGTGAACATCTTCATGTTGATCGTATCTACCATACGACTCATGCTCGACCTTTCGGTCTCTTGTGTTCCGAGGCCATGTCTGTACATGCTAGGCTCGTCAAGTCAACCTAAGTGTTTTGCGTGTGTAAATCTGTCTTACACCCGTTGTATGTGAACGTTAGAATCTATCACACCCGATCATCACGTGGTGCTTCGAAACAACGAACGGTCGCAACGGTGCATAGTTAGGGGAAACACCTTCTTGAAATTATTATGAGGGATCATCTTATTTACTACCGTCGTTCTAAGTAAACAAGATGCAAAAACATGATAAACATCACATGCAATCAAATAATAGTGACATGATATGGCCAATATCATATAGCTCCTTTGATCTCCATCTTGGGGCTCCATGATCATCTTGTCACCGGCATGACACCATGATCTCCATCATCATGATCTCCATCATCATGTCTCCATGAAGTTTCTCGCCAACTATTACTTCTACTACTATGGCTACCGGTTAGCAATAAAGTAAAGTAATTACATGGCGTTGTGACACACAGGTCATACAATTAATAAAGACAACTCCTATGGCTCCTGCCGGTTGTCATACTCATCGACATGCAAGTCATGATTCCTATTACAAGAACATGATCAATCTCATACATCACATATCATTCATCACATTCTTCTTGGCCATATCACATCACATAGCATACCCTGCAAAAACAAGTTAGACGTCCTCTAATTGTTGTTTGCATGTTTTACGTGGCTGCTATAGGTTTCTAGCAAGAACGTTTCTTACCTACGCAAAACCACAACGTGATATGCCAATTGCTATTTACCCTTCATAAGGACCCTTTTCATCGAATCCGTTCTGACTAAAGTGGGAGAGACAGACACCCGCTAGCCACCTTATGCAACTAGTGCATGTCAGTCGGTGGAACCAGTCTCACGTAAGAGTACGTGTAAGGTCGGTCCGGGCCGCTTCATCCCACAATACCGTCGAAACAAGATTGGACTAGTAACGGTAAGCATATTGAACAAAATCAACGCCCACAACTACTTTGTGTTCTACTCGTGCATAGAATCTACGCAATAGACCTAGCTCATGATGCCACTGTTGGGGAACGTAGCAGAAATTCAAAATTTTCTTACGTGTCACCAAGATCTATCTATGGAGAAACCAGCAGCGAGGGGAAGGAGAGTGCATCTACATACCCTTGTAGATTGCTAAGCGGAAGCGTTCAAGAGAACGGGGTTGAAGGAGTCGTACTCGTCGTGATCCAAATCACCGGAGATCCTAGTGCCAAACGGACGGCACCTCCGCGTTCAACACACGTACAGCCCGACGACGCCTCCCATGCCTTGATCCAGCAAGGAGAGAGGGAGAGGTTGAGGAAGACTCCATCTAGCAGCAGCACAATGGCATGGTGATGGTGGAGGAGCGTGGTACTCCAGCAGGGCTTCGCCAAGCACCGCAAGAGACGAGGAGGAAGAGGGGTAGGGCTGCGCCAAGAAGGAGAGGAACTCGTGTGTCTTGCAGCCTCCAATACCTCAAGTATATATAGGGGAAGGGGAGGGGCTGCGCCCCCACCTAGGGTTCCCTCCCTAGGGGTGGCGGCAGCCCCCCAGATCCCATCTGGGTGGCGGCCACAAGGGGAGAGGGGGAGGCGCACCTAGGGTGGGCCTTAGGGCCCATCTGCCCTAGGGTTTTCCCCCCTTCCCTCTTGGAGGCGCCTTGGGCCTTGGTGGGGGCGCACCAGCCCACCTAGGGCTTGTCCCCTCCCACAATTGGCCCATGCAGCCCTCCGAGGCTGGTGGCCCCACTTGGTGGACCCCCGGACCCCTTCGGTGGTCCCGGTACACTACCGATAAAACCCGAAACTTTTCCGGTGACCAAAACAGGACTTCCCATATATAAATCTTTACCTCCGGACCATTCCGGAACTCCTCGTGACGTCCGGGATCTCATCCGGGACTCCGAACAACATTCGGTAACCACGTATATCTATTCCCTATAACCCTAGCGTCATCGAACCTTAAGTGTGTAGACCCTACGGGTTCGGGAACCATGTAGACATGACCGAGATGTTCTCCGGTCAATAACCAACAGCGGGATCTGGATACCCATGTTGGCTCCTACATGTTCCACGATGATCTCATCGGATGAACCACGATGTCGAGGATTCGATCAATCCCGTATACAATTCCCTTTGTCTATCGGTATTGTACTTGCCCGAGATTCGATCATCGGTATCCCGATACCTTGTTCAATCTCGTTACCGGCAAGTCTCTTTTACGTTCCGTAACACATCATCCCAAGATCAACTCCTTAATCACATTGTGCACATTATGATGATGTCCTACCGAGTGGGCCCAGAGACACCTCTCCGTTTACACGGTGTGACAAATCCTAGTCTCGATTCGTGCCAACCCAACAAACACTTTCGGAGATACCTGTAGTGTACCTTTATAGCCACCCAATTACATTGTGATGTTTGGCACACCCAAAGTATTCCTACGGTATCCGGGAGTTGCACAATCTCATGGTCTAAGGAAATGATACTTGACATTAGAAAAGCTTTAGCATACGAACTACACGATCTTTGTGCTAGGCTTAGGATTGGGTCTTGTCCATCACATCATTCTCCCAATGATGTGATCCCGTTATCAACGACATCCAATGTCCATGGTCAGGAAACCGTAACCATCTATTGATCAACGAGCTAGTCAACTAGAGGCTTACTAGGGACATGGTGTTGTCTATGTATCCACACATGTATCTGAGTTTCCTATCAATACAATTCTAGCATGGATAATAAACGATTATCATGAACAAGGAAATATAATAATAACTAATTTATTATTGCCTCTAGGGCATATTTCCAACACAGTTCCTGTCATCTCTCTAAATAGATATAAGTGAAGCAAGAGAGTTTAATTATTACTACAAAAGATATGCCCACGCTCTAACAAATCTAAGTGAAGCAAAAGAGCATTCTACAAATGGCGGTTGTCTAAGTGAAGAGAAACAGGCAATCCAAACTTCAAATGATATAAGTGAAGCACATGAAGCATTCTATAAAGCCATACTCAAAAGATATAAGTGAAGTGCATAGAGCATTCTATAAATCAACCAAGGACTACCTCATACCAGCATGGTGCATAAAAGAAAAATGAAAACTAAATGCAAAAGACGCTCCAAGATTGCACATATCGCATGAACGAAACGAATCCGAAAACATACCGATACTTGTTGAAGAAAGAGGGGATGCCTTCCGGGGCATCCCCAAGCTTAGACGCTTGAGTCTCCTTGAATATTTACTTGGGGTGCCTCGGGCATCCCCAAGCTTGAGCTCTTGCCTCTCTTCCTTCTTCTCAAATCGAGACCTTCTCGATCATCGAACACTTCATCCACACAAAACTTCAACAGAAAACTCGGTAAGATCCGTTAGTATAATAAAGCAAATCACTACTCTAAGTACTGTTACAAACCAATTCATATTTTTTTTTCATTGTGTATACTGTAATATAACTTTTTCATGGCTTAATCCACATATATGAATTGATAGTTTCATCAAAACGAGCAAACTATGCATCAAAAACAGAATCTGTCTAAAACAGAATAGTCTGTAATAATCTAAACATTCACCATAATTCTAATACTTGAAAAATTCCACAAAAATTAGTAAAAATAAAAAATTTGTATAGAAAGACAGTGCAAAAGGAATCAGAACCATTTGACGTTCCAGCTAAAAATGTAAAATCGTGCACTACAGACAAAGTTTCTGTCCTGCACCGTACAGACCATCAAGCAAATGTAAACATCCTAAAGGCAAACCTTGGCACATTATTTTTATAATACAATGGAATTGTACAAGGGGATCATTATTTTTGTTGAAAAGTTTCTGTAATCAAGATTCACAAAGTTGTCGTGAGCATGAACAAAGTTCAAGGAGCTCTCCCACTTCAACAATGATTGTCTTTCTCACTTTCACTTTCCTTTTTGAAAAAGTTTTGGGTTCCCCTCTTCATTTTTGTTGTTTTTAAACTATATGAAAGCACTCAACAGAAATAAATGACTCTCTAAAACTTCCGAGTTGTCTCCCTGACAGCGCTTTCTTTAAAGTCATTAAGCTAGGCATATAGTGCTCAAGTAGTGAATCCATCCGGATCCCAAGGTATATCAAAGCCAATTTTAATTAACAATGATTTGTAATTTAATAGTGAGCACAAAGCAACATATATCATGTAACAACGAAGTCTAATTCTCTTCCTATGCATCGGCATGTCATAAAAGAACAATTCATGCACACATAGTAAAGGCCAATGCATAGTATAAACAGTTTCTTGCAATTTTGTTGTATTGGAAACATAAAGAGGCGGAGATGTAGTTCCTCTCTCATAATAATTGCAAATAGGAGCAGCAAGCACATGCATATTATATCTATCAAAATCATCATGTGTAATAGTAAAACGCAACCCATCAATATAAACCTTAATAAGGGTAAACTTCTCCGATATAGTGTAGTTTGGAGAATTCAAAAAGATAATAGGACTATCATGCGTGGGTGAAATAGCAATAATTTCATGTTTAACATAAGTAACTATAGCAAGTTCATCTCCATAAGCATAATTCATATTGGCATCTTGGCCACAAGCATAGCAAGCATCATCAAAAAGGATCATAACAATCATCATAGCAATCATCCTTCGGTAAGCACGAAGGGAAATTAAACAATGTATGAGTTGGAGGGTTACTCTCATTAGAAGGTGGGCACGAGTAGCTAATCCGCTCTTCCTCCTTTTGTTCTTCGCTCTCCTCATCATCTTTTTCATCCAATGAGCTCACACTTTCATCAACTTCTTCTTCCATAGATTCCTGCAAAATATTAGTCTCTTCTTGGACAGCGGAGACTTGCTCCATAAGTGCTTTAATATCGGAATTGTATTCATAATTCTCATAGCAATATTTGAGGATAGCTAAATTTTCAGGTCTATCAACAACATCATCAAAATCTTCAAACTCTTTAAACATAGATTCAATTTCATAATCACCCATAAAAGCAACAAATTCTTCTATTTGTTCCACATCATAGTAATCATATATACCATTAGCATAAGAAGTTAAGGTTTTATTATCATTAAATTTGCATGAAAAGGGAAGGTGTGGAGCCTTCATCCCAGAGCAACAAGTATAATCATACCTCAAGCATAGTTGCCTAGTACCACTTTAATATATGAATTTGATCCCATAATAGTTTCCCTTTTTGAGTCAAGCAATAATCCCTAAAGTATTCACGTTGATCCAACGTTACTCCCATTACATAATTGAATGGGGTTTTCTCAGGATTATTAAAGTAGTACATAATATCTTTCACATAACCAGCATCGAGGGTTTTAGGAGGTTCCTCATCTCCATGAGCAACAAGTACACCTAATTTTTTTGGTATTTCGTGTTCCATATCCATAAATAAAGATAAAGAACAACTAAGAACAGCAAATAAAAATTACTTAGTGATAAAGCAAACAAGCACACACGATAATATTCACCCCACGCTATTGCTCCCCGGCAACGGCGCTAGAAAAAGGTCTTGATAACCCACAAGTATAGGGGATCAAAATAGTTTTCGATAAGTAAGAGTGTCGAACCCAACGAGGAGCTAAAGGCAGAACAAATATTCCATCAAGTTCTATCGACCACCGATACAACTCTACGCATGCTTGATGTTCGCTTTACCTAGAACAAGTATGAAACTAGAAGTACTTTGTAGGTGTTGTTGGATAGGTTTGCAAGATAATAAAGATTACGTAAATAAAAAGTAGGGGCTGTTGTAAGTAAAGAAGCAATAAAGTAAATATACCGAGTGTGGAAAAGTGATGGTAGGAGTTGCGAAATTGCCCCTTAAGCAATTGACTACTTTACTAGACCGGTAGCAAGTATTATGTGGGAGAGGCCACTGCTAGCCTGTCATCCCTGACTTGAAATTCTATGCACTTATTATTGGAACTATTAGCAAGCATCTGCAACTACTAACGTTCATTAAGGTAAAACCCAACCATAGCATTAAGATATATTGGTCCCCCTTCAATCCCGTATGCATCAATTTCTATGCTAGGTTGAAGCTTCTGTCACTCTTGCCCTCCAATACATAGTCCTATCAACATACAACTAACTCTAGGGTGTGATCCACGTGCGCACTCATATGATTGGCACCAAAGGATATCAACATAAACACAAGCAAATTAAATCAACCATAGCAATTCATCAACCACCGATAGGACAACGAAAATCTACTCAGACATCATAGGATGGCAACACATCATTGGATAATAATATAAAGCATAAAGCACCATGTTCAAGTAGAGGGTACAGCGGGTTGCGAGAGAGTGGACCATTGTAGATAGAGGGGGGAAGGTGATGGAGATGTTGGTGAAGATGGCGGAGGTGTTGGTGAAGATCGCGGTGATGATGATGATGATGATGATGATGGCCACGGCAACGTTCCGGCGCCACCGGAAGAGAAGGGGAGAGGGGGCCCCTTCGTCTTCTTCTTCCCTGACCTCCTCCCTAGATGGGAGAAGGGTTTCCCCTCTGGTCCTTGGCCTCCATGGCATGGGAGGGGCGAGAGCCCCTCCGATATTGGATATGTCTCTCTGTCTTTCTCTGTTTCTGCGTTCTGTTCTGCTGCCCTTTCACTGTTTCATATATATATGGAGATCCGTAACTCCGATTGGACCGAAATCTTCGCCGTGATTTTTTACCAAAAATTAGCTTTCTTGCGGCCGAAGAAGGGCATCAACCGCCTTACGGGTGGACCACGAGGGTCAGGGGCGCGCCCAGGGGGTGGGGCGCGCCCCCTACCTCGTGCCCACCTCGGACACCATTTCGTGTTGATCTTTCTCCCAGATTTTCCAAATATTCCAAAAATAAACTCCATCCGTTTTTATCCCGTTTGGATTCCGTTTGATATGCATATTCTGCGAAACATAAAACATGCAACAGACAGGAACTGGCACTGGGCACTGGATCAATATGTTAGTCCCAAAAATAATATAAAAAGTAGCCAAAAGTATATGAAAGTTGTAGAATATTGGCATGGAACAATAAAAAATTATAGATACGATGGAGACGTATGACTGCTCGCCCGAGGAAATTGGACGAACGTGCCCCTAACCCTTCTCATTCGCGTGACATGTGTCACCCACGTACTGAGAGATGGCGATCGTGCGCGATCGTGGGTGAATAGGATAATATATTGTGGAAAGTGAAACGGTTTGAGCGGCAAAAGCCGAAAATTCAGATAAGATAAGTCTAAAGTTTCGTTCACAAATTCTTCAGCTGACAAGGACACAGTGAAGATCTTGAATGAGTTTCAAATAGAACGCACATGAAGAATTTGTGAATAGACTGGGTTGAATTTAGCATAGAGGGGGAAGGGTCCGATCACATTCACATAGCAGAAAGAGCAACTTGAAGAAATAGCAATAAGTGAATGTTGTAGAGGACATAAACTCACACACATATATATATATATATATTCATCACCCAGGGGGCAGAATAAGTTATTTTTCACCCGACGTAATCTTACGATCATTTCATAATTAAATTACGTTTCGAATTCAAATAGTTACATTCGTATTGATTCACTACGTAAAATATGACATAAGAAAATTAAAAATATAGGTCATAAGACAAGAAAATTTACAGTTTATGTGTATTTTAGACTATGTTTTTACGTTTGTAATTTTACATAACATAAAATATTTTTTACGTCGATTATATATTTTCTTACGGTCCCTTTTTACGTCGGAAATAAGACAAAACTTACAGAACGTAAAATTACGGTGTATTGATGGTAAAATCGAGGAGTGAAGAATAACTATTCCTCACCTAGAGTGAAGAATAGCACGACCCTGGGTGAGGAATTCTTATTCCTCACCCCAGCCGAGCCAAAGCTTGAAATGTAAATTTACCTGACGCATGGCCCTGGCAAGGAAGCGTAAGAAAAGCCTGGACCGCAGAGCTTCTGAGGCAAATTTACCTCGCGCGTCTCTGCTGCCAAAAAAAGGGAAGGGATATCTATTTTTTTTGGAAGAAAGCCCACTTTCTATGGGTCGTGGGAGACTGGTAGGGGAGGTGCCATATTCCACACCATCTCCACCAGACCGTCCATCCACCGCCGCCACGACGGTTCCCCATCGCCGAAGGCCAGCAAAACAGGTCACTATATCCCTGCGGTCGTGAACTAGCTCCGGTGGCTTTGTACGAGGAGAAGAGGTCGTCCCGCCGGCGTGATCCAATTCAACGGAAGCGACGCCGCCGCCTCGTCCAAGCGCGACCTCAGCTCCACGCCGGCGCTTGGTCGCTTCCCCGCGCTCTGCAAGCTCGGGGACTGTTTCTCTCCTGTCCCATCCTCACCTCCCCGATTGGAAGGATCTAGAGATTTCACCAGCCGCCCTTGAGTCATTACAATCTACGTAGGTATCATCGACCTCCTCTTCAAGTTTGGTCTCTCCTCCTACTTCATGAGCTCATGTAATGATGTAAATGGGGATTCCTACCTATTTTTTGATAGACTGGAGGATGTTTGTGTCATCAAGAGTGCATCCGAATTTGTTTGCATGAGTTTGACATCAAAACGGGGATGGTAAGTTGTGATGGGGAAAATTACTTGTCAAGGAATCACTCATGTCTGTTGTATTGAGAGGAGCATGAAATTACCATTCTATGTGAAATAAACATTCATATGCTCAGGCTTATAATATCAGAATTTTCTTGGCGTATCCGCCACAATCCTAGGATGGCTGCGACCTCAGCATCGTTTTTCTTCATTGTAGTTTGCGTACTTTCTAGATGCTAATTTTGTTGGCCAAGTTCTTGTACTGTTTCCTGATTCTTATCGAGATACCCATATCCAATTCCAAAAGGAAGGTATTTTTGTCCAACTAGTGTTGTTCTTGATGTTGTTTGAAGCACCTCTCATTCCTTAGTTCAATCTTTTTGTGTTAGGGATCCAGGTGTGGCCTCACCATGTACATATGCTCCCTCAAAACATACATTTTTCTTCCTCTGCAGAATTCCCCTTTTGTGAACTGACTTTAGTTGTATAGCCTGATTGCCTTATCAAAGTCACTGAATTTCTCTTGGCTTTTTTTGGGAAGGTATGGGAGAAATGTTTTGTTCTACGATATATCGTTGTACCACAATACATGATGAGCAGATCTTGCTGCAAAATATATTGTTGAGGTGCCGCTAGTAGCTCAGAGTCATACCTACAGCTAGTAGCTCCTCCAAACATTATTATAATGTTACTACTTAATGTATATTCTGGAGGTGCTGCTAAAATTTCCTACTAGAATAAAATAAATCATTTTTGGGATTCCTATCTATTTAGAATGCATATGTGACTTTCCTACCATATATGTATGGGTTTAAAGTAGATATACCTCATGCTCGAGTTAAAGTAAACACTTCACATACTTCTTGTAGAGTTTACTATTATTTTTTGAGTTTTTTGGGTGCAATCATTGATTTTCACATAAAAATTAGGAAATTACGTTTTCAGGTAGAAATTATATCACAAAAGGCATCCCCAGGCGTGCCATTTTCACAGTTGAAAGAAGATGATAAGCTTCTAGTCGTCAACAAATGTATTGATGAATTTCCACAATTAGTAATGCAAATTAGCGTCGGCTTCAGTTTTCTGGTTTTCTTTTGCAATCTGCATCTCCATAGATTGTTTGGGCAATATAGAACTGAAGCACTTGCAGTTTCTGTACAGTTTTGGATATAATATCATTAATAAATATGTTGAGGACTAAAATCTTATCAATCAATTGGATGCTAAATTTTGTAGTTGAGAAATAGCTAACTCTCTCCCTGCAAAATAAAATGTAGTGAAGTAGTTAGCTCTCATATGAGCACGTATTTAGATCTTCTGGCACTGTTATGCATGGATCTAACTAGAAGCTTCATTTGGGTGAAAGACCATTGTCTTGAGATTGAAATTCATGATGATATACTACTTGTTCTATACAGATGAAACAAATCTCTGTGTATACAGGTATTTGGTACTTAATGTATTCCTTATTTCCTTGTTTTCTGGCTGGGCTGCTTTGTTCAGAATACGATTTTCTGTTTAGCACAACCACAACCACGTGCATCTGCTCGACCTGTTGATGCTTGCCACAAATTCAAAAGCCTGACTGAAGCTGCCAAAGCAAGAAGAAGATAGAAGAATTCTGAATTTTTATGCCATGAACGGAACATCTCATTCAGCTGGACTCTAGTTATTCAGTTCACAAAAGATAGATCTGAATGCAAGCGAAATTTGTAACATGAAGGCAAAGATTTCACCGCCAATTCATTTTCATGATGTATAGCGAATACTTGATTGAGGTGTAATGCATTTACCTTCTGAATTATTATGTCGATAAAATTGCTCCATGCGAGTGTTTGTCAAAATTCCGTGTAGAAGTAGCACGTCAAGTTTGTTATACTAATTTGTGTGTTTTCAACAGATTATGATAGGCTTGTCACTAATAGTATTGTTGAGTGTATCTGCGAAATCTCATGTTTATTTTTAGGTTTGGGATTCCTGCTCTGCATTTTACTGTTTTGCACATCTGTTATCTACCAGATCATCAAGTCGTTTGTTCAACTCATTAGCTCTAGACAACTCGCAAAACGTTTCCTGATTGTTGTTGCCAAGATATAGTAATTGCTGCAATGGTCATTACACCACATAAAAACTGCTCGAAATAAACTTGGATTTCTTATATAACTAGGTCAGTTTACAATGAACAAAGTTGATGTGAGTTCATAACTAGGTCGGTTTACAACAAATTCAGTACACTGCTTGACAAAGTAGCATCTAAAAATTCAACATCTAAAAACAAAACTATCTTTCTGTAGTAGAACACACTCCAGCCTATCTTGAGATGGGCAATAGTCTGGCCAAGCTGCAGGCGTTTGTATAGAGGTTGCAAAATCTCCATCTGGATGACCCTATAGTTTCTTCAAAGATGTATTTCTAGTTAGCCTTTACAACCACCTCGTCTAGATGACCCTAGTTTCAACAACGATTAGTGAAAAAGTTCCAGAACTTGGACAACAGTGACATTTACACATATCATTAATGCTCCTCTTGACTTCTCTGTCCTGTTTCTCTGTCAGAGATGCATGGCAAAATGTAAGCAACAAAAACTATAAGATGAAAAGAGGAACAGTAGTTTGAAAGGTACTCCTCATGCTCCCATCAGCCACGAACTAAATAGAAATGACCATGAACTAAATAAACACTTGTCTATGGCAGTGGTAAAAAAAGCCCCAAGGAAGATGACATTAATCATATTAGAGTTGATGGATCCATTCTTCACTGGATGGTGAAGTGATAGTGATATGGACGCCCAGTAGTTTCAAACAAGAAATCAAAACACAGATATGTGGGTGCTTCAGGTCCCGGAAACCGCCACCCATCTCTGCAAGGACTGCCTCTTCACCTCGTCCGTCTTCTCCATGGTGCTCTCCTGGCAGGGTGTCCATTTGAGTCCAAGTCTAGCGGCTACCTTCCCCTCCATTGAAGCCTGGTGGGAATGTCTCCTAAAGTTATCCAGCAAAGACAGTAAGAGGCGTCACAACGCCACGTAAAAATAACATTCGGAACACAACAACCCAGACAGGAAACAAGGCAATAAGGAGTATACAAATTACAAAAATTCCGAGTTGAAAAGAAAAGCAATCAGTAATGTGAAAACTGCAAGTATTCATGTACACATAGATTTCTTTTTATCTGTATAGAACGAGTAGTAGTATCATGAAGAACAACCAGAAGACAAAATCTTCCAGTTTTCATTAAAATACCCAAGAGGTATATGCACATGAAAAAGAAAGTACATTTTCTTCAAGCTCCTCAACTTCCAAAATTTTCTAAATACACGTTCATATGAGAGCTAACAACAACTTTTTATATTTTGCAGGGAGAGAGTTGGCTATTTCCAAGCTAGAAAATTCATCATCCAATTCATTGATAAGCTTCTAGTCCTCAACAAATGAATTGATAAGCTTTCACTGCATACTCAAACATGGATAATAAATGTATCTCTGGATCAACTAAACCTGTAGGCTAGAACAACGTGCTAACACACAATAGTATAAGAAACTTGCGTAGATACAATTGCTATATTTTAGAAAGGGCTAGTTTATTGTTGTTGTATAAAATACTTGAGCTTTATATAATTTTCTTGTTTCCGGGTCAATCTCCGGGTTTTTTCATAGCAGAGGCATATATAACATTTCCACGTTATGCACAGGAAAGGAGTGTTATGGCTGTCTTACATGCAACATTCATCAGTAAAGGAGGAACCATGATCCACTTCAACAAATCAAATTGGACATCTGCTCAGCGCCGCAATGATTTGCCCTCCAAAAACTAATCAGCAAAAATATTGATTGTATTAACAACAATTAGCTTCTTTACATGTTGAGCAGTAACTGCACACATTGGGGAGAGCTCTCTTAGTCAGGATCTCGACTTCGTGAGGATGCCGAGGCGAGCTCTTGGACAGGTACATAAGACACCTCCACATCCCATAATCCCATTGGTATTAATTAGTCAGAAAATTAATCAAACAACTATCTGCTCTGAGCAACTTGCCCAAAACAGAACGGTCTATGTCTAAGACGGCAAGTGAAAAAGATACCAACTGTTCAATGCCGTCAGATATTTCACATTCCAATCATAGTGCAAAATGCATCAGGCTATGAACAAAACAATACACGATTTGTAACAACAAGTCAGAGGCAACCAATTGCCAGAAGATTGTCACTTTCAAACAGAGAAGAGACTACATAACAATGATTAGAGTGGGACTTCAGACTCCGTGTTTAAATAGAGATCTATATCCAATTAGGGATTTGGGGCAAAAGAAATACAGGGCATCAACCCCATCCATAGAGGAGGCGTTGAAGAGATCTGTACTGAACTCACCAACACGTACTGGATCAAGCAACCGTGGCAGCCGGCCGGAGGATGGAACGAAGCGGTCACGGTCGATCCAGTGCCGCCGCGAGCACTGCTCATAGTGCCGCCGCCAGCACCACCTGAACTGCCGCTGCAGCCAGCCGACCACCACAAACCATGCTTCCCAACATCTAGGCCACGACGCGCTCACCACGCCGCCGTGGCCGCCAAGCACCAGGCCGTCGCGCACCCGTGGTCAACCGCCCACCCTCAGGGACGCCCAGCCTATCCGTCGACCACCACGCCATCATTCCCGCTGCCCACTCACTAAGCCGCCGACCACGACGCCGCAAGCCAGCTAACGCAAGCGAGTCGCCGCCGAAAACCGCAGGGATTGAACTTGGAATGGAGGATGCATAGGAGTAGGCTAACCCCACGAACAGAAAACAGTTTTTGCGAACTTGAAAGGGGAAAATCTTACCTCGTCACAAAAAAGATTTAGGGCATGTACAATGGTTCTATCTTAAGACTGCCACGTAGGATAAATGATGAGGTGGAGGAGAAAGAAATCATAAGAGAAGGCTTGTCTTATCTTATTTAAGAGAAGACAAGAGATGATCTCTTAGCACAATTTGTCTCACCATATTTTTAGGAACAACTAATTATTGAAGATAAGGCTAAGAGATGACCCATCGTAAACATGTTTTTTTGTCATCTCTAATTACATGCAAAACTTAAGATAAGACTATCTTATCAACCATTGTACATGCCCTTAGGGCATGTACAATGGTTCTATCTTAGCAATGCCACGTAGGATAAATGATGATGTGGAGGAGAGAGAATTCATAAGAAAAGCCTTGTCTTTTCTTATTTAAGAGAAGACAAGAGATGATCTCTTAGCACAATATGTCTCACCACGTTTTTAGGAATAGCTAGTTATGAAAGATAAGACTAAGAGATGACCCATTATAGACATGTTTTTTTGTCATTTCTTAATTACATGCAAGACTTAAGATAAGGCTATCTTATCAACCATTGTACATGCCCTTACCTCGCTCCTCATGATACGGTTGAGGGTCGGCACAGCGCGTGCGGAGGTGGCTCGAACTGGCGTGGTCGATCGACCAAGGCGAAGAATAAGTAATTCTTCACCCTGGGTTACTAATAGACTTTATATATA